>NC_079374.1:18252711-18315211 GCF_021018895.1 Seriola aureovittata
GTGTCATTTCAGTTTGAAACACCCAAGCGTCACCGCATAAATGTCTGTCTTCCAGCAGCTGTCTGATCTCGCTGTGTTGCTACATCACAGATGTCAGCGTAACAACCTTTCCATTCTAGCAAACACTACACTCTTTAATAACAGCCAAGCAAAGATGGCAAAGTCTCTTTTAACACTTGGGAGAGTCAGGGCACAGCATGCAGATCTAGTGGCAATCCTGCAGTCTTAGTCGTATAGACAGTTACCACTGATGTAATAACATGTTAGAAGTGCTGCACTCAACTGTCCAACAGCTTTGTCTCCACAGAACACTAACAATCACACTTTTTTTTCCTTTTTTTTTTGGGGGGGGGGGGGGGGGGGGGGGTGTCACTGATCAATGTACTGTTGGTGATTCTAAGGCACCACAGCTTGACCAGCTTGCAGCCTGCTAATGCAGAGTGAAAATTAAGTTAGCAATAATGGTTAAATTGTATATAACTGACTACCCATCTGCAATTTACCTTCATACCCATCTATCAGTTTCTTATTTTTGTGACACAGCCACTCTAAACTGTGGATATACAGTAAATATATGTAGAGTAACTGTGGAGAGAAATATGTATATGTTGATAATATATAATAATATATATTGGTCACAGTGAGCTTCAGGAGGCTTGAACAACAAATGAATAAGTAAATAAAAAGGTGAATCCGTGCCCACACCTGCTGTGTATTTTTGAATGTGTTTATTTCCTCGTACCTGTGTCTACCTGTGTGTTGTTGACTTTGCTATGGTAACCTTGGTGTTTTTATTGTTTGTGTCTTCCATCTTAATCAGGTCTGCAGGAAGTGAGGCATCACAGCTCCTCTGGGATCTGTGTGTCTGTCTGTGTGTGTGTTTGTGTGAGAGAGAGAGAGAAGGAGAGAGGGAGGGGGAATGAGTGCACAGCATAAGTGTGAGAGACACGTCAGTCAATATAAACAGGTCATTAGTAAACCAAAAGTGAGCAGAGGTGAGTAGAGGAAGACAAAGTGCTTACCACAGCAGGAACCGCTTCTAACTGACACACACACACACACACACACAAACACACACACACACACACACACACACACACACACACACACACACACACACACACACACACACACACACACACACACGCACGCAGACAGACACACACGCACGCAGACAGACACACACACATACTCGGAAAGTGAATTCAAAATATGCTTTAACTTGCTCCATGCATTTATGTTTTTCAAACCACCGCTTCATTGATTTTTTTTTTCTTTTTAATATCACGCATTCAAACATCCTTCTGTTTATATTTATAGATGAAGACATCAATTTCCAGAGTTTTCAAAAATGTATATAGGCTACATTTCCCCATGGCACAGCCTAGAAATGGACTGGCTGCCTGTCAAGAGTGTTTCTCTGCTTCTGGCTCAGAGCATGCTGGAACGGATCAAAGGAACCTGGTCAGAGGCGAGTTTTAAAAAGTCTTGCATTTCCAGGTTTAGAATGAAAGGCTTTGAAAAGGCGTTGTTCGAGTTTTCAGGTTCACATTCTATTGAACTCTCTTTATGCTCACTATGACTGAGCTTTCTCAAGCATCCTGTACACGACACTCTGGCAGTATAGGGTATTAGGGCTGTTACAATCTATTTATGCTTTATACAGTAAAGTAGCTGGCCTTGAGTCAGGTTTGTTTAAGGTGGGAATACCTTTGTACCTTGCTGTAGTTAAGGATGTCACAAAGGTAGACGTCTACAAGTCTGTGGCCATGGTTCTCTCAAAACTGGACCGCTCCACTCTGGTGAAGCACCTGCTATAGCCGAAGATTACTTATGTCTGAATTTTCTTGCAACAAGAATTGGTTAAAGGGATAACCTGAGGCTATATTGGGCAGCCATGGTAAAGAGAGAGTTGAGCCGCAAAGCCGCAAAAGCTCTTTGAGTTACAAGTCAATTTTTGTTGTGACCCTCAAATACGACCTCAGCCTCTAGAATAAGCTTGAGTGGGTGCTTGGAAAAATGACTCTGTGGAGACAAGCAGCTGGAGTGACCTTTCTTTTAATGGATGTCGGCCTCACTCTCAGTGACAGAGGTCAGTGTAGAGAATTCTAGAGTAAGACTGAGAAGAGGTGGTTTAGGAGTTGGTAAACCTGGTAAAGATCTCTCATGGGCACAGGGAAGAATTAACTGGGTGGCAGTCCAGGGCAGATGAGAACAAAAACATGGATTTTCCCTGAATGATGCGGAACTTTTATCCTCTTTGGCTGCAAAGGAATTGATCAATTCAGTGAAAATGGACTCAGCTCAACCGGACATGAACACGCTGAAAAAAAAAGAGAGAGACTCCTCAAGTTATTTCTCAGCTTGTGCTCAGCTGTTGAAGAGTCACTGATGTTCCAGACAGTTCTGTCTTTTTCAAATGATCCATAGTCAAGGCTCCATGCATCCCTGACTCCCCGTACTTCCACATTTGATAGAGATAGAGGAAAAGGTCCCTGCACTTACTTATTGCACACTCTATCCATCCCTATCCACGCACAAGCAGCAAGACGAGTGGTGACATTTTACCTCCAGCCATGGCGGTTGACTTAGAAATGGTGTCCGATGGAAAATGACATGCCCTCTGGTGTGTGTGTGTGCGTGCATATGTGTGTGTATGTGTGCATCAATGAGAGGGGAGGGATGCAGGTCATTTGCGTGTGACTGTGCACTAGTGTCGTGTATGCATATGAGTGTGTGTCAGTTTGGGTGTGCTGATTAAAGACGGTCAGGCCTCAGTGACCAGGCCTTTAGCCGTCCCTGCACACTGAATGCCAAACACAACAGAGCATGCCCAGAGCAACCAAGCATGGAGACTGCGACGCTAAACCGCACTGGACAACCTTAAAGGCCTGCAGCTGTGTATACATGTGTGCGTGTTTGTGTGTGTGTCTTTATGTTCTTTATTGACCATGCCAAGCAATCTAGATAAAAAAAACATTCTTACTGAACACCTTTGTTTTTATCTCCCACTGCCAATTTCCAGCGTCTAAACTCAACACCATACTGACTCCGGGAGTGAAATTGATTGTATTGCTTAAAATGCTTTCACCATTAAGTACCAGTCAGTTTTATTTAAATCAATTGCTCATCCACTATCCACTATCTACAACAGCATTAAAGCAATGAATCATATTTAGATGATTAGAGATCATGTGGCGGGATATTCAGAAACAATGTAGAGAATGTGTAGCAATGCAAAAAATATTTTCAGTGTGGCAGGAATCTCTCTGCTGACGGCACGGCAGCTCGCTCTGAGCGACAGCCCAAACCACAGCGCAGTCCGTCTTTACTTTTACAGGTGATTTTAGCAGCAGCTTGGAAATGGCATGGAAATGACTGCTGGTAGCATGTTGTCTTAATGGGCTGCGTTTCAGTCACTATTTCATACTTCCGTTCCGTTGTCTGACAACATAAACAGAAAAAGATGTAAATGAGAACAGCTTTATTGGCAATTCAGCTGGATTAAAATAGTGTACATGTGAGCACAGAGAGGAAGCGAGAGGCAAACAGACAAAGGGCTGAAATATTTAAGAGAAAAATATCAAATAATTCAACAATTCAACAATTCTTTATTGATTTACAATCAGTTCATCTATAATCATATTTCTAAATAAATATATACACAAACTGTATTTATGGTTGCATTGTCTATCTTTCTCTCACATACGAATTCTTGTGAGTTTGTTTCTTGTAAATCTTTTATTATACTTTACCATGAGTTATATGAACACGCCCCTTGTTCACTACATGTTTAATGAACATGCACATTACATGGTGAATGTATTGTTCATATTGTAAAAGAGAGACATTTCCCTTTTTATTGTGCCTGTCTTTTAAATCTGTTGCTACTTGCCTGTAAATGGTTTGTTTTGTTTGGAGTCTGTTCAGTCTCAGTAGTGAAATTAAAGTTAATGGGTATGAAATAATGTACCATTGTTTGTAGTGTTAAACTGTGATAATATTCAGTGATATTAGTACTTACAGCTGATTTAGTTGTGACAGTTGCAGCACAGTATTTTTACTCAGCCCCTTCATCTCCCTCCCGTAGCACTGTTGTTACTAATACCACTGCTGCGTGTCAACAAGTTGTTCTGCCAAAATGTTTAATGCTACTCTTCTCAAACCAGAAGCCTCTCTCTCCTCTTGTAGAGGCTGGAATAAAGTGTCACTTATTCTAGGACAAAGGATCCAACCTTTAAAGGTTGAGGGATACTGCGGAGATGAGCACTGACCTTTCTTACAAATTACACACACTCACTCACATATCCCATCTCTCTCTCTCTCTCTCTCTCTCTCTCTCAAACTCACACACAAATATGCATGGAACGTTGGACGTAGTGTGAAGATGAGCAGAGAAAAATGGCAGACAGCAGTGTCCAACAAGATTACTGTACTCATCATCCACAGATTCCCCACCTCCCCGATTCATTTCCCTTCATCTCTGCCTGTTCAAATAGATGGCACCGAGCATTTGTCAAGGTGAAGGTAGCACAGCCCACGCCCCGCGATACAACCGACCAATTTTTCCATTTCTTACGCTCTGCTAGTCTTTTGCTATTAAATGTTCAATTTCAGCACCTGGAGGCGATGCCAAAGTGCAAAGCCTCAAGGAATGTTAGAGAAATCTAACTGATTAATGCAAGACCTCCTCACTGACTCCTGCATGATTCCCTGCCTTCCTGGCCGGCTTTGTATATTGCTGTTGCTGCAAACGGCTATATCGATGTGTGGGGGCAGATACTGACCTTCCACTGCAACCTGAATATCAATTTCTGACCTACACATCTGATTGATATATGTTTTTTTTTTTTTTTTTTTAATTTAGTCACAACAAAATACATACACAGGAAAACAGCTGGGTTTAATCTGATGTACTTGAAGTGTGGGATATTGCTACCTCAGACTCCACAAACTTGCCAATCTAAGCGAGGAACTGTTGGAATGCTGCTGTGAACATTTATTGAATAATTATTAGTAAATGGATATCAGCATTCAGCACAGGTGTCAGGTGTTGTTGTGTAAAATACAGCAAGATTCTTGACAAAGTGGTAGTTAATAGTTACTTTAAAAGGGTCAGATCACGTTTAATTATTGATGCAATTATAGAAAATGAAGAATCTCTATGATAAAATTACACAAATTGAGTCTTTGGTAAAATTCCAACTTCTCGATCATGAGGCCTCATGTTTTGCGACTGACTCCTGTGTGTGGGTTGGAGATGACAGCTCAGTGCCAGGGGTAATTGAGGTGTGTGGTATTGATGAGACCCCAACTCTAATGAGCTTTAGCCAATTAATCCATTGATTTATATGTAAATGGCTGCTGAAAGGTTACTGGCTGTGACTGACATCTGCATGTATTTGCCATGCTAATGTCGTGCTGAGTGACACATACACCCTCAACACGCCTGCAGATATTTAAAAGCTGAGAGACAGAAAGTGTAGGAGAGAGAGACATGAGTACGTGGTGGCTGATAGATTGCACTGCATCCCATTATCAGCAAAATAAGGTGTTAATTACAGTGTCATACATTAAGCAATAATGAAGCTAACATCTTTAGTCTAGTCTGTCAATATCCCCCCACGTCTCTGCACATCAATGTGTATGGAAGTAAAGCATTTTTTATCCCTGTCAGTTATTTTGTTTGTGCATTTGTCTGCCAGCATTATATCTCAGACACTAAAGATGTTAATGAAGACTTTAGGACACAGGCCTGCAGTTAAGAAACAATTACATATTTGGGATCAAATTTGTCAATGATATTACAAAAATATGTTTTCACATATGAAAGCGACTGTATAACGATTCTAAAACCAACAGAGTTAGTGACTTGATTTCAAATCTTAAGTAATTAGCCTATTTGAAGGGCCTTTTACATTATTTCAGCAATCAATAGGAATTGTGTCTTTGGGTCCAACGGGGAGTTGAAGAGTTGTTCAGCACAGCGCTCCATAAGTGCCTTCTAGTTTTACAGTAATGACTCTTTCACTCCATGTGAATTTTAAGTTCTCCTTCTGATGTGAGGATGCTGCAGTGAAGAATAATGGCTCATTCTGGTTTGTAGAAAATGGGCCCTGTAAAGTCTTTTCACTTAAAACAATGCAGTAATGCAGAGTTGTGCTATCAGCCAGCTAACTGACTGGGACTCGGTGTTAATTACCAGTGCGCTCAGCTTAACCGAGATACTCAGTAAATTGTCCCCAGGTGCGGAAAGAATAGGCTCTATCTTCATTTCTCATAGCTGCAGTTGAGCTAATTATGATGGTGTGTGTGTGTGTGTGTGTAAGTGAATTGTGCTTGAAAGGTTTTTCTGTGTGTGTGTGTGTGTGTGTGTGTGTGTGTGTGTGTGTGTGTGTGTGTGTGTGTGTGTGTGTGTGTGTGTGTGTGTGTGTGTGAGAGAGAGAGAGAGAGTTTATTAGCCACTTCGGTGTATGAGCTGTGCTGGTGCTTGACATAAGTTCATTGGTCCAGCTTCCATATGGTATGTTTGTGTGTACGTCTGCGTAAATGCCCATGCCTATCTATTTAGAGCATGTGCACATGTGGATGTGGTGCTTCAAAGAGCTTTGATCGCTTCTCTACATTGTTTTTCTATGTGTGTACATGTGTCTGTGTACACACATAGAAAAACACGTTTATGCGTTCAAGGAAGGCGAGGCTGGAATTGGCGCATGGTAAAACACGCAACTTCCAAAGCCAACAGTTCTGTTAAGTGAGATGTGCTGAGTTATAATGATGCCATCTATCACTCCCTTCATCTTTCCATTCCTTTATCCCCTCACTCCTCCATCACCGTCTCAGTGGCCTCATTAATTTAGCCTGCACTATTTATGGGCCTATAAAAACAATAAGAAAAGAGAAGAAGGGTTTTACTGGCACGACAGACGCTTCCAGTGCATGGGAAAGATGGGGAAGCCTGTTGAGTTCGATGGAGCATACCACATCACTTTCACTTAATTGCACTAGATTCTTAACATCTGGTTAACATTGGACAATGTTTTCACAAATGAAGTATGTTTTTTTGAAATATTACAACTAGTCTGTTTGATATTTTGGAACACTGAGTCTATCTATACAAACTCTCTGTTAGGAATGGGAGAGACCAGATTGTGTCTGGGTACCCAGACGCAATGCAATAATTAGAGATTAGAATTTACTGATATACAAGTCTTGTCTTGTGGTTAGTGTGTTCATTTGAAAAAGATACTTCAGTTACGGCACAGTGTAAAACTAAAACTAAAAAAATATGGTGTCTCCCTACCTTCAAAGCAGCCTGGCAGTCCATGTTCAATCCTTTAAAATGTTATGACCAAATTTAGGGCGAACAGTCAAGGGTTAAAGGATAGCTTTGGGATTTTTGAGCCTTGGCTATAAAATTATTTTCCAGTGTTTTTGGGGTTTAAATGGTTGATGGGGACAAAAATCCTTGGAATTGGTGCAATATTGAACAAGAACAATACCCGGCAACCACCAAACAGCTGCAGCAGAGTAAACAACGAGACAGCTGTCCGCATCAAAGTACATCAACCGAAGTGCTTGTTTTTGCCACCAACAGACTGGGATGGTTGCTATAAGTGTCTGACAACATTATGGATAGGATTCCCATAGAAATAGACCTTGTTGTTAATGAGCTGTTTAACTAGAGACAGCCGTTATATCGCTACCAGACTCCATTGACAAAAACAGTGATTTTACCTCGCAGAACACAGGAATTTCTGGTCTCGATCGGTTAGTTTGTTTGTGTTATTGTGACCTGATCGACATGTAGCTCTCCAGGACACCGCTGATTGACATCCTGTTGCCTAGCAGCAACAACGCGATGCCTTTCACTAGAAAAAAAGCAGCGTGATCGGAATCAGTGCTCCAGGGAGAAAATAACGTCATTTTAAGGCATCCACTGTGACTGTGACCTTTATGTAGAATCCATGGGAAGCAGATGATGCAGAATTTATTCTACTAAAATCAAAATTTTTGTGGGGTTTCATTGTCAGTTAGCCATATTCAATCAAATGGATTAGCAAGGCCACTCAGGACGTTTCTGTGCGTGACTATGCAGGTATCAGTGTCTTTGGATTATCCCACAAAGAAAAGTTTGAGGTTCAAGGATTTTCGACCCTCCAGACTATTGTCAGCCGATGAACTATAGTAACCTGTGGCTGCTGTCAATGAAGAGTATGTAACACACACTATAGGTTAGTCTATATGGGGTTGTAACATGCTCCTGTTGGCTCCTTTGAGGCTTAAATCATGGGGCCACATGAGGCTGCATGAAGCTCAGGGCCCCCTTCAATGGGAGGCCACTGACACATATGTACTGTTGTCGAATGGGATGGAAGGCTGGCTACTCTGTGTGGGGAAATGGAGATGAATTAGTTGTTTTGTACAGGTGTTTAGTAAAAGCGTCAAAGGTTTTTAGCTACTATAGTGTGTGTTAGTGTTTCAAAATGCTGCATTTCATTTATTTGTGATTTTAAAGGGAAGCCTGGGAGCATCATTTTGACAAAGAAACATTTTATACAATAGAAGAAGTCAGGCATCTGAAAAGTTTGCACGTACATGCTTGGTGGGAGTCTGTAAGGATCGTGAACTCTGCGCAGCATTCGTCTTTTTGCATAATGCGATGGTCTGCAATTTCATGCAATGAGAACTCTTGTCCAGGTTTCTTTTTAATGATGGACTGCTCTGGGTGGCTGTTATTGGTGAGAGAGGGGGTTATCACCCTGCTGCAGAGTGAAATACCATGTGTGCGCCCAGCGGGAGAACATTCCTGCTGGCCCCATGATTTCCTTAGGTCATTCATGCAGTCCTCATCCCCACTGTAATGGCATTGTCCTGGGGCTCAGCTGCCCCGCCAGGCCCCCCACGCTTCAGCCTTTGGCCTCCCTGACAGCACTGCCCCTTAGCTGCCTGTCAACCACGCCGCGCCTGGGGTGGTTGATTGGACAGTGGGAGGTTTTTAAGAGGATGAGGCCACGGCTGGGGCTCACTCTGTTTTGAGGTTACATGAAAATGAAGGTGTGAATGATAAAAATGTTCTCTTCTATGCCTTAGAACTATTGCCGTCAAAAGTAGCTGATGAAAACTGGATTTCTTATTCAAAGCTGTTTTTACATTTTGGGTTCCCTTTCATGTATAGGGTGTGCTGTATAATCCATTCAAGTTGTGTGCTTTATTTTCAATAGATGCGGGAGATGAAAAATGAATGTAGACGTAGCCGAATTGAAATTTATAACTTTGTGTGTTCAACAGGAGCTTCGCTTTTGAATAGCAGCATGTTTTTCCACTCCTGGAGAGCCGAGAGCACGTTTTAGCATTCACAGCGCCTGCTACTGAGGGCTGCAGTATATTTCTGTCTCTGCTTTCCGTGCAGTTCCTATACTAAAGTGGCAGTCGCAGCACAAACCAATACCTCTTTCTAGCATTTGCTGAGCTAAATGAGGACATCGCCTGTTGTCACTTTATTTCGTTATGTGGTAAACACACACGGATGAGGATGTGTGAGCCAAGCAGAAAAACACAGTGGCATGTCGCTTGTAAGAGGCGACCGTGCTGCATTGACCAAGTGGATGTATGGAATGAAAGCAGAGGAGGGAGGGACGGCATCTGCCACTACTTATGAATGCAACAAAGAGTATGCGACAGACATCTTTTCTCCGAGCTTCTCCCTCTCGCTGAATTCTCTTTGTGAGTAAAATGGGCTGTTCATCATTATTCAAGGACGGAGCTGATTAAAGGTGATTAAGCCCTGCCCATCCATCACTCTCGCCTTTCAACCTGTCACTGGCCCCAGCATTAAGGGGGACACCAGTGTATGTATGTATGTGTGTGTGTGTGTGTGTGTGTGTGTTTGTGTGTGTGTGTGTGTGAGGGAGAGAAAGACTGTCCAGCCAGCTTTGTGTTTTTCCAAATAGTCGCCATTACACTAATTGCGAATAATTTCTCAAATAGAAAGAAACAATATACTTGGCTTCTTAATAATGCCGCTTAATACTAGAATAATACACAAAAGCATTAAAATTGTGGCTTGAGCTTAAATGGGCCGTGGCGGGGCCATTCATTACAGGATTCTTTAGTAACCCTATGATGAATGTCCACTTTCTCCCTTGACAAATGACAGCAGCGAGAGCCTTTCTTTCCTCTTGCCATTTCTCATAACATTAACCAACAGTAATGCTAACCGATGATGCTAAAAAAGAACGGAGAGTTCTCTTGAGCGAGAGTTAATTGATTGGTTTTGCTGGTGTCCTGTTCTTGTGGGCAGCTAGATACTCAGCCTTTCATCAAATGGTGGACTGTGGGAAAAGAAGCGTTCGACTAATATGTTTTTTTTTAAAGCTTCTACTGCCTGATAGCTTATTTTTAGTAAAAAGCAAGATAGAAATCCAGTATTTCCACTGAATGTGGCTTTTACCCGGCGCGATTAAAGCTTCTGAAACAGCATTTAGACCATCATGGGCCACTATAACTCTAGAGTTTTAAGATGGGGGTGAGGCGGGTTTCATTGCAGGTTTTACAGAGTGTTGAGTTCAGTTTCACTAGCTGTGGTTGGGGAGGGAGATGTGGATGACACACACTGGTCAGTATCTGATTTCTAATAAAAGACCTATATCCACTTGACAATGTGCGTCAGCTTTGGATTCTGCTGGCCAAAGAAGTTCTTTTTGATTGATGGTCATATATTTTTGCTTGTGTGTGTGTGTGTGTGTGTGTGTGTGTGTGTGTGTGTGTGTGTGTGTGTGTGTGTGTGTGTACCAATGTTGACATGGCATAGAGGCACTCTGAAGGCTTTGTTTTTAACTCAGCTTGTTATGCTGCCTCAGTCCTCAGGAAGTAGCTCCATCAGTATGACTCTATGATAACAAATAAAGAATGATGATAATAGACGAGGCAATGTGTGAGGTGAATAGTTGTCAATATGTGCACTTAAGTATATCAGTTTGGGCACAGTTGTGTGTGTGTGTGTGTGTGTGTGTGTGTGTGTGTGTGTGTGAGAACATGTCAGCCTGAAAGCAGAGTGTACTGTGTTTGCGCAGAACAGCAGCTCCAGTGAAACCTGTAAGAGGTGTTTTGGGGAGACGACAACCAGAATCTGGTTATTTAACTTTTGCTTCCCACTGCGATGAGCTGGGGCTGCGCAGACTCCCACTAACGTCAGTTCAGCAGGGTGCCACGCTGGAATTACACTTCTGCTGAACCTGCACTTTTTCAAGTGTCTCAACCCCACCACTACCAAACACCCCGAGGGCACAAAGTCACAGAAATGAGAGTTTAGAAAGTCGTGACTGAGTCATACCTGAACAAAGGTAACACATGAAGGTGATAGCTTTCACATTTGTTGTGTTTTGTGTGGATTTGTAGGTATCTCAGATGTTAAAGGAAATGATCTTTCTCTTCTCTTTATTATTTTCTCTCTTTATCTCTTGCATCTACAATGCTGAGTTGATGCACAGTTCCCACGGTGCTTGTTTGCAGATATATAGCAGCTATATTTACATTGCAGCTTTTCCTTCATCTATATGAATTGCTCAGTGTGTCTCACATCATAAGTAGTCTTCATATATTTAACAATGTTTCTTGTAGTCATTTTTCTTATTTCTAATTGATCTCTAGTGTGTTGCCTCACAGAGCTCTAATGGATCTCCACAGCATCCTTTGTTGTGTGTATGTGTGTGTTATGTGTGAGTGTGTGTGTGTGTGTGTTTGTGTGTTCTAAGATTAGTACAGGAAGTTTGTGTTGAATGGACCCATGTGAATATAATCATAGCTTGTGTCATCAGTGATGACTCATCATTGTACACACACTACACTCAACATGTTGTTTACACAATCAACATCTCTATCTGTACATAGTATTTTTCATGTGTGTGCAATGCACAAGTAACATACAACACACACCCAAACTTGTGAAACACAAGTGACTTTTTTATCATAAAAATATGCATGTCAACAAAAATACTCTTTACCAGTAAATAATTAGCAGTTTGCACCCTTCTATGTGTGTGTGTGATTGTATGTGCGTGTGTGTATCACATAAACTGCAGCAGCTGAGGATGATGGGAGTAGGGAGTGAAGGAGCCAGAGGAGAGCTGGGGAGGAGGGAGGGGGGGGGGGGGGGGGGGTAAGGCGAGAGTCTTGATGTGCACTTGGATCGTGCCAGGATGTCTGGCCCTGTCTGTAGCTCACCTGCGCTGGTCTGTCACACACACACACACACACACACACACTGGAAGGGATACACATGCGGTAACACACACAAACACACGCTTTCAAGGGCACAGCATGTATACCACGTACATTCTCTCACATGCATAACACCTAAATCACAAGATGCTGATTTATAGAGAGGTTTTTTTCTCTGTCTCTCTCTCTCTCTCTCTCTCTCTCTCTCTCTCTCTCTCTCTCTCTCTCTCTCTCTCTCTCTCTCTCTCTCTCTCTCTCTGACCCAGTAACCGCTACCCCTGGGTCTGTCTTGCTCCCTCTTTCTCTGTCTCAGCAGTAACACATGGCGGGACACCCTGTGGTGAGGTGTGTCAGTTGAGGAGTGATTTAGTGCTGCTCTGCCCCAACCACTGCTGAGACACCTGCCCCAGGAATCCTACTGCACACACACACAGACATATTTCTATGGATACACACAGATGCATGCACATGACGGACACAGATACACAGTAGTTTAGCTCTACCAGAACCTCCTAATGCACAAATAGTTCCTGTTGCCTGAGGAGACCCCATTTTGCTATTTCCGCAAAGCATTGCATACCAGCTCTCAGTGGATTGTGAAATAAGAAGTTCAGTTATGAATTTCTGAATTTTCTCTAACCACTTAATCTTTTCCAGAGGGATCTGTGACTGGACACTGTCCCAGCATGCACTGGGTTCAAGGGAGGGGAAACACCCTTAATAGCTCACCACCACCAACACCCATACACAAATGACTACACTTTTACAAGAATCAAACCAAAAATAGAAGAGCTGATCTTATCAGCCAGTATAGACACAATCAGCATCACACTCTGGCCAAAGCAAAGGCCAGAACCTCAGGGAAGGGATAGCAAATTACTGCAAACGAATGTCCGGTGCACTCTGCGTGTTTATTATTGTAACCATGACAATGAATGTCTGGTACGCCTGCAGCCGTAGGGGCGCTATTTCTGGAGACGCTCCTGTGGGTCGTATCAGAGGGTAGGGATGAACGAGCTATGTGGTCGTTCAGGTTGGACGACTTCCACAGGGAGGCAACTGATATTTTTTCCATGTGTGGACAGTACAGAGGAGGAATAAAGTTCAGATATGCAGCCAAATACCATCTCTTCTATGGTAACACATTTTCCATCCAGCAGATGTGTCTTTCCATGACAACTATAGGAAACAGTTAATGGCTGCTGTTCCAAAGAACAAAACAAATTGTTTTTTTTTAAGTTCATCTGGATGAAAATGTTTTTTTTTGCTTGTTTTTTTCAATGAATGAAAACAAAGATGTATACATATACACATGTACAGTGGAGTCCAAAAGTCTGAGACCACTTTCATTCACTTGGATGGGAAAGCGGTCAGACCTTTGGACCCCACTATACATATAAAACCCTGCTTTACAAGATTGAGTTTGGACATACCTAGGATAAGGCACCCGTCTGTGACCTTCTGTGTCTGTTTTTTGTTTAAAATTCTTCTCTTTTTTTTAAATTTACTTGCTCTCACAAAAGAATGTCGCAGGTTAAGAATGTCACCGGGGAACATAACGGAGCATCAAATGAGATGGGACTCATTTGAATGCACAACACTGCAAATGGAAGGGGCTGTAACACTGGCATGGAGCTGTGAATGTGATTATTATTTTGTTATACGAAACCTTGATCAAATTGCCTCTCATTTTATCCCCTGCGCCATGCAGGAGAATCTTATTAGCCGCCTTGGGCGTGGACTACACAGAGGAATTCTCAGACCTTAACAAGTACATTGTGACCTTCCCACCTCAGTCAGAGATTCATGCAGTGATGCTCACTTTCAAGGTGAGAACTAATGAGATACAAGTGAAATATTTGGTTATTGCGGATTTAATGAGGTAATGTGTGTTGCAAAATGGTATAATAGGATTCTTAAATGAAGTGGTCTTCGATGCATTTTCCGAGGAACATTTCACCTCTAGCTATGGAACCTGTTTTACGTTCTTTATATTTTATCATTGCACCTTTGACCTTCTGATTACTGCTGCCAACAGCACTGTTTCCATTGAATTTCAAACACATGAATCCATTATTTTAATGTAAGAAAAGGCAAATACACCTTTAGAGAGCATAAAGTGAAAAAGTCTTTAAAAACAGTCTTGGCTTCATACAGTGGAAAGTAAAAGTGGATAAAACTGTTCTGGATCATATCCATAACATATGTAATGTCAGGCTGCAGAACACCAGTGATACTGTTATTTGGGACCAAATGAAACCACGCAATAGACATATATGTATAATTCAAATTTCATCTTGCGATAATCCCCTGATGATGATGCTGAAGAAGGAGTAGCAATAAACAGCCAGGAGTTATAAGTTCTGCTTTCTTTCAGTAGCCAGTTCATCCCAGCTCCATTCTCCAGTCTGGGTTGTGCAGATCCCAGTGAGAGTAACACTGTGGGCAATATGAAAGCCGGAATGTCATGCTGTCTGAAGTGAGAGGAGCCCGGGGGCTCTTTAGCATATGGCAGCAGCCACGTTCTGAGGCTTGTGTGCAGGTGTCTGTCAGCATATGCATATCCGTGTGTGTTTGTGTGCACGTGTGTGTATGTGTGTGTGTCCTTCAGCCGTCCTCAGGTGCTCCACCAGTGAAAGTGGTCTTCCCTAGTGGGCTTTACTACAAATCTTCACCCAGAGCTCAGCAGGCTGAGTAGCTTCTCCCTGACTGGGGCTCAATGTCAGCAACCATATGGACGCCTATTCATTTGAATCACAATAAACACTCAGGGACCTCAAACTGGATTTCGAACAAAGAAGCCACATTTATAAGAGATAAAATCAGTCCATTTATTCACAACAGATGGAAAATAAAGATTTGTTGTTTACTAAGTGAAACATAGCTCATGTTTACATGTAATGTAATTAAATCCAAATTGAAAACATGTATATATTAATATAATAGTGGAAAACCTTCTGAAATAGAATTGACATGATCACTAAAACTTAATAAAACAAAAAATTATGCGTAATATTAACTTGGATCTCATCAGAAATGTTGCTTTATACCAAATTTCTGTTCAAAGTTTCTGATAAACTAGCATTTTAGTATTTATCAGTTTTTCTAATATATTCTGTACGTATTAACACATATTTAATAGTATCAGTAATATTAGAGGGTTAGAATAGTGTAGTGGTTTGTGTATGTATACTGTCTTGTGTCAGTGGGATTATAAAAGTACCTCACATCAATTTCTTTGTGTAAGTCTTACCGATTGAGAACGTTGAGTGAAGTGGGTCACCATCAGTGTGTGCGTGCGTGCGTGCGTGCGTGCGTGTGTGTGTGTCTGTGTCTGTGTCCAGTAGCATTGTAGATGACCTATTTTCTCTTAAAGTAGAGAGTGTGTCCTGTCTAGCACTGGTCAATAAAACTGCTCCGGTGTTGCTTGTCTCAGAGACACACGCACACGCACACGCACACACACACACACACATATGGAATTGGAATAACTCCCTATAGCTCTTGTACTTTTTTGGTGTACCCTCCCTTTTTTCCTCTCACCTCTCCCCCTTTTCTTCCCTCAGTCTTTCCTAACCTTCTCTCTTTTACTCTGTACCTTTTCATCCATCAATTATATAGCTATACATCTGTCCATTCCTCAGTCACATCCTGCTGCCATTGTTTGCAACACTTGGGAATGTCAGTAACATCCATTTTTCCTAGCAACAACACCTTAATACTCTAAACCTACCCATCAAAAAATATGTTGGCCCATCAATAACCATTTCCCACAGGTGTGTAATTAATCAATATTCTCACACAGTGAGCCATTGGAAATTATGTCTTTGAAATATTTCTGCTGCAACACTGAATCCTTGGCTTAACTGAGGTTTAGTTTTGTTGGAAAAAAGTAGAGCATACAACCTTACATCGATTTTCCTGTAACAAGATGAGGTCATGGGACAAGTAACAGAAAGTACATACAGTATAACAGATTATAACCGTCTGAATCCCCTACTTGCCACCTGTAATCTGGTCAAAGGATGGGAATCTGTGTGAGTTCCACTTCCCTAAATTTTCCCATATCAGCAAGGACATGGCAACGTGGTTGCCGCTGACTACTATTGTCACACACGGGATTATGGTACAATGGTGTGGCCAGCTAAATCACCAAGATGACGACAGCCAGTGTGTCTGTGTGAATGTGTGTTTGGTGTACATGGCTGGTTATCAGTGGTATTCAAAGCAGCACAATAGTCCTGTAAAGGATGAGTAGAGGCAAATTGGTTTAAACCCCAGTTAGGATGTTGTGCAGTGTGTGTTTCCAGGGAATGTAACAGTGGTATGTACACGTGTGTGTGTGTGTGTGTGTGTGTGTGTGTGTGTGTGTGTGTGTGTGTGTGTGTGTGTGTGTGTGTGTGTGTTTGGGCAAGTGAGAGGGCACTGGGAGGTCAGCGTCATCGTCAAACACAACACAATGCCGGGCATACACACACAGATACACACACATACGAGTGTGTTGGGGTTGTGAAAATGTAAACAGTAGTGGTGGTACTGTGTGTGATGGGTCAAGGCAAATAGATTTATTGTTGGTGTGTGTGTCTATTTGTGTGTGCATGGTTATTGTTGGTGTGTGGGAATGTGCTCATATGACTGAGGACTGTGTGTGCATGTTTGTGAGAGAGACAGACACAAACACACACACAGACAGAGAGAGAAACAGACAACTCATTATTTTCCTATAAATGTTCTCATGCTTTTGACTGTGATTCCCAGTTCTCCCTCTCTCTCTCTCTCTCTCTCTGTCTTTCTGTCCGCCTTTCTCTGTTCTCTCCCCCCTTTCCTCTCAACTTATCACACTCTCTCTTTCTCCTTTCATGCATCTCTCTCTCTATTACACACACATAATAACGTAATAAGGACAAATTAATTTTTTACAGGTGTTTATGTGTGCGCTGAAGTGTGTGTGTGTGTGTGTGTGTGTGTGTGTGTGTGTGTGTGTGTGTGTGTGTGTGTGTGTGTGAGTGTGAGTGTGCGTCCAGAGAATGTGTTGGCATGTTGCTCGTCCTGGATTTTCTTACTGACCTGGCTAATCTCTGGAGTGTGGAGGGTGTAGGAAACCGTTATCCTTGATGGATACAGCAGGGAGTTGATCCATGCCTCTGCGTGTGTGGGGCTTGTACAGTACTTGCCCTGTTTTGCCCCACTTTATTGTCCTTCACATAACAGCAGCTTCGCTTTGCACACACACACACACACACACACACACACTCTATTGCAACAGAGCTACTATTGCTCTCCCATGCTCCATTTATTTAGAATTAAGAAAGGGCACCACATGTGGTGTACTTCCATACTGTCATAATTAAGTTTTATAATGTTGTGGCTGATTGGTTTTTAATAGAGACGTGTGTGTACTTTTTAAAGTGACTTTCACTGAGTTTGTTATTCATGATAACAATGTGAAAAAGCATCATTTCAAATCATTCTCTACACTAGTATTGGTGAACAATTTAAAAATATCTCAAGGCTGAGTCATGTCTGTGCCCCTCAGTGTTTGTATTAGATATAAAGGGTCTCAGGCTCTTCCACCACATTACAGCAGCTCAGAAAACAAAGGTTTTTTAATAAGCATCTGACGTGTTGATGGGGGTAACTTCCCCTTGAACTGAGGAGGGCTTCTGTGAACATGAAAGAGAGAGGGATTTTAAAAAAACAAGGGAAGAGTTAAGTCTCTTGTTGTTTCAATCATCAAGGTTAGACTGATGTATGAAGGCCAATATTTGCTACTATTAAAATCTAATTTAGTGCAGTCAGCATACTTTGGCTATGCTGCTGCTGTAATTACATAACATTATCACTAATTGACTGGACATAATTTTGAACAGAAATGAAGGTGAAGTAGGTTGTTTTTGGGAAACACAGCAGGAAAGATGTATCATTTCACAGTTCACAAACCCACTGTCAGGTTGCTTACGGTGTAATCAGTTGAAACGCGCACGCGTGCAAACACACACACACACACACACACACACACAGACACACACACACACACACACACACACACACACACACACACAGTATTTGGTTTGATAGTATGATATAGTGCTTGTGTACATGTGTTTCCTTTCTGCCACAACAGTATTGTACACCTTCCTCACCACCGCGCCACTTCCTCCTCCTCCTTCTCTTTCACTTGACCCCGTCCTCCTCCTCTACCTCCCCTCATCTTCCTCAGCTTCCTCTCGTCCTCCTCTTATCCTCCTCATCAGGCTGCTTTATTATGCAAATCAGTGTTGGATCAAATCACTTAATTAAGCTTTACTGTGCCAGTTTGTACATGCACTCTCTCTCTCACACACACACACACACAAACACACACACACACACACACACATGCACGGGTGCAGCAACTTTCTTTCACACAGACAGAAACTGCTGGTGGTTGTGGGGTTTAATGATTAGTATTCCTGACTCACACACACACACACGCACGCACAAACGCGTACACACACACACAAACACACACACACACAGTGCATCTAGGCAGCAGAAGAGTCTCTTTAAGTGTGTATAGATAAACAGACTTGAATAGCGGGGTCTCTCCAGGCCATTAGCCTGCAGTTAGCATCACAAACTCCAATCTGGCCTCCACTGCTCAACTTATAAAGCCAAGTGCTTCATTTCCATGGCTGCTGAAATGCAGCTTATAAAGTCATGGGGGTGATTAAAAATGAACATTGGGGTCAGAAATTGATCAAGTGGCCAATTTTTAGGAGTTCAGTGAAAGCTTGATGAGCACAGTTGCTTGTTTTCCACCGAGTTGGTTTTTTGGTTCGTTTTTATTTTTTTATTTTGTTTTTTTGATCAATATAAACTAAGTTCAAATAAAATAGCAGGCTTGAAACGAAACATCTGGAATCACAGTAGTGGCACATTGTTTCACTTTTAGCCATGTCGTTATAGAGATTTTTATTTCTTAGATGATCATGAAAAAAGAAACTATTGCATTTTCACAGAAGCAAGCAGGAAATTTAATAGGCAATTCCATTTTCAAATGTGTCAGTGATGAGCTCATTCTGTGAAACGGAGCCTTTTCTCTCCTTTGTCATTTACCCTTGATCTGCAGACTGCGCCCATTCCACCAAATTCCAGCCAGAAGTGATGAATTTAAGTCCTCAATGGGAACTGCATAGACATACAGAACATATCTCTGAGAAATCAACACAGAAACCACTAAATACTGCAAAATTTGCAGCTATATCCCACCTGATCCTTCTAACTTACACAGTGCCAGCGCAGGAACGGAACAACCACGATATATAACCATCAGCAATTACGACCTTAAGAGCTAAGAGCCTATTACAGGCCTTTGTTATATTCTGATTGGCTTTGGCAGCTCTCATCACACTGGCCTAAACTGAATTACTTTAAAGGTTTAGTTTGGACAGTTAATGTGTCATCCAGTTGATGGATACTGGCTCTTTAAGCTCTGGAGGCTTATTGATGTTCAGAATGACTTCTCTGCTCAGACAGTCAGACAAAAGCACATCGGTTCACCGTGCTGACACATGAATAAACTCCAGTATGTTGCCAATGTGATTATCATGGCAAAATGACACAATAATTGGACATAAGAAAGATGGAATGTGAAGCAATTTGCCCCTAGACGCAACCTATCAATTCTGATGATTACTTTCATTTGTATTTCTGACAAAAATGAGTTCGTTTTATCAGGTTAAGACATATTAGCTTCAACAAATTGATTGTAATTCTGCATAATGGATGTCTGTGTCACTTTGTGTGTAAGAGTAATATAGTCATGAATTCAGCTTCTCAGCGTGTCTCTATCCAGGACATGTGGGCCTGTAGTTGTGGTTGTTAATTCTTACAGGTTTTTGGATGGTAATACAGATGACAATGTGTGTGTGCACTGTAGCTGCTGGGATCCAGTATTTTTGTGCCAAAATTGAGTGTAAATGTCAGTTTGAAAGATGTCAACACAAACTAAGATCATCATAATTAAATTGTTAAAAATGTAGCTATGCTTTGATTTTTTTTTATGTATTTTCTTTAGTCAACAATGTGTCAATGTGTGCAATATATTTATACAATGTTGTGGTTATTAGGCTGTGAAAATCTCTCACCAAAGTATACCATGGTTTCGTGAAAGACTTTGACCTTTTTCAAATGTTTGTAACTTGTTACTGGTCGGCCCAAAGGGAGATTTCATGGCAGGGGGCAAGATGTTTACTGTTGCCATGTTTCCAGTAACATTACAAGTGGCTCCGGATAAGACCGCCAGCCAAATGCCTAAGCTGTCAAAGTAAATAACTTTTCCATTTCAAAGAGAGCTATTCCAATTAAAGAAAGAAGGATGGAGCAACAGAAAGAGAAGAGGAAAGCCACAGAAAAGAACTGGAGGAGGGAGGGCAGGATGAAGCGGAGGTGGAGACGGAGGGAGATGGAGGGGGAGGAGAGAGGGAGTGAAAGTCATTGCGATCTTGTCGGATTTAGAAAGAAAAGAGGCGGAGGTGGTATGGAAACAGGAAATCAATTGTTGGGTCGTTCTGCTTTGGCTATGTTTGTAGCGAGACTGAGCCTTGGAAGTGTGTGTGTGTGTGTGTGTGTGTGTGTGTGTGTGTGTGTGTGTGTGTGTGTGTGTGTGTGTTTATGTGACTGAGAGAGAGTAAAACACCAAGAAAGGAGATTCGGATTAGGCTGACGCAAAGACGGGTCAAGGGCAGAGGTACTTTCCCACTTCCCCTATGTGACACCAATCAATTTGCAAGTTACGAGTGAGGTCAGGGGTCAAGAGGACGCGAGTCATGTGAGAAGTAATGTTGCCGAGTTTAATCTTGGGTCACATTTTTCTGATGATGAGTAGAATATCCTAATAAAAGCTTATCTGTGCCTCTAATGAGATTTTAATCATGTAATAGATTGGCGGTTCTAAAGTTGCTGTCATTTCCTCGCACAGTGACCATGGATGTGTTGCTAGACTTTAACAATTGAAAGCATTGAGCTACCGATCACAAACAGATTCGAGATTCCATTTTAAAAATAACAGTAAAATATCTTTGCTTTAAAATTGCCCATTTGCACAATAAATTCTCCTTGTTGTCTTAAGATTCTTTGATGCACGGTAATGAAATCTGGTCTCACGAAGGTCAGGTCAGGTTTTCCACTAACATGGTAAAAAAAAAAAGAAAAAGAGGGACTGCCTGTGACCACTACCATTCAGCCGTCACCTTAATTATTGATGAGGGTGTCCTGTGACCTAGACTATCGATTGAGCAAATTGCAGCCCCAGTTATTTTACAACCACCATATCATGTGCCGGGTCGCAGTCATATGTGCGCACATGTGTCTTTGTGTGCGTGTGTGTGTACATGTTAGTGTGTGATGCTCTTTAAAAGTGAATGACCAGATTGTGTTTCAGCCGTCGCTGTGGAGAAAGTTGCAAGAACATGGTGTTATAGCCCGATGAGTGTGAGAGTGTTTGCAAGAATTTCAAGTTCAATGTATGTTTGTGTGTGTGTGTGTGTGTGTGTGTGTGTGTGTGTGTGTGTGTGTGTGTGTGTGTGTGACTACTTACAGCGACAGCGATACAGTCCTTACATGGTGTTCCTGCTGCTTTTATTGGTTTGAAAATAAATAAAAGATAATTCATGAGGGATAACCTCTATATATTTTTTCTCTTCCACAAATATTAGATTTTCTCTCTATTTGTCAAGGTAGTGATGCTCTTGTGATCGTGTGTCTCTCTCTCTTTGTGTATTTTTCACACACAAACACTTTTTAATTAATCACACATACTCTGTCATCTGAAGAAGTGCTGTGTTTCCTCTCATGGGGAACACACATACACACACACACACACACACACACACACACACACACACACACACACACACACACACACACACACACACACACAAGGTATCATGCTATCCACTCATGCCCCTGCACACACACTGCTGGTGAATGTCAGTGTAACACATCCCCGGGTTCTCCTCTAGATGAGGAGTTAACCTCCTGCGAGCCGAATCTGATTTTACCATCAGCCCCTGTCAGAGCTGCTTTCTATCCTGGCAGACACACGGGGAAGAAACTGGACCTTTATTATCCATTTCCAGCTGTTATAAAAATATTTTTAGGGTTGTGGTCATGAAAATACAACATATCACTAACTGTCATATGAAAAGCTCATACCGTAAGTGCAGCTTTGGTTATTAATTTTTACATTGAAAGTTTATGAGATCCACTCTGTGCCTAATAAGTTTCACGGCTGTGTTATGCACTGAAAAGTCCCCGTATATTTTTAACTTCCAAGGGGAAATGTGGCTGTTTTTCTTACGTTCTTGGAGTGTTGATTTGCCAAAGTCATTCATCCGAGCGTAGTGAGATGTTTCGTTCATCCAACCGGCAGTTGAAGGGGGTTTTCCTCATATTAACAAATTGATCGTGCTAACAAATGTTTTTAATGCAGCTAAACCCTGATACAGCTCATTCCTCTGAGCCTTAGAGCTCAGAAACTATTAAAATCACATCAGCTGGCCATACTGTTGCACGACATGTTCCTTCATTACAATGAACACGTGCAGTGTAATTTAATTTTAGCCGATCACACACACTCTTAGTATCATAAATACACACTTCTGCACTGACTGTGAGGTAATCTGCATCTGAAAATAGTCTCCAATAAATTTCTAAAGTAATGTTTGCTAGAGTCTAACAAATGAAAATATATATTTGTGACTCATTTACAGTATGTTGGGGCTGAGAGGTGCAGGCATATTTGGGAAGTCCAGACTTATAAATGTTACAACTGTTCCTTTTTAGAGAAATGAATTGTTTTAAGGGAACAAGTTTAAAAAAACAAACAGAATATGAAACCAAAAATAATTCTTAACTTCTCCCGTGAATACATATCTCCGTAATTGATTAGTTTCTAATCTACAATGAGAACGATGCCAGGACTCAATGCATATGGTAGCTAAATGGAAACATTTGGACTCGAGCCCAGTGGCTCAATGAACCCAGTGAATACAGCAACAGCATCTTTGTTTGGCGTTATGCAGGGGCGACCTTTTGTTCGCTCTGTCAAAGGTTCCGCCTCCGTTATGAGATTAAATCACTTAAACGTTCATCTGTTTGTCCGCACTTCTGTTTCTTACGTACCCGGTGCATTTCTGCCGACCTTAGCAGTTGTCTTGCCGCTTCTGTTACCTGATTGGCTGGGGGAGCTGGCTGTCAGGTTTAATTTCCTGGTGCGTCCTCCAATCAGGGTGGTCTGTTTTGTGTGTGTCAGCAAGTGTTGTGGTTGTCATTCCATCAGCGAGATCATATTGGGCTGTTTAAACCCGCTTCACATTCTGTTACTCTCACACATGCACGCACGCACACACACACATACACACATACATACACACTGTAGAGGGGAGGTAGTGGAGTATTTAGTGTAGCGTGGGGACCTTGGTGTGCCAGTGTCAGTGATGGATATGGCAGTAGTATCAGCAGTGTTGGCTTTTGCAGGAGCGTGTTGTCCACCACTGGGATCTGTCAGACCTGTTCTGCTGAGCCCACACATTCTGCTGGCTTGCTGCTGTTGCTGCTAGCCATTTTTTTAAATCTGGTGTGTGGTGTGTGTGTGTGTGTGTGTGTGTGTGTGAGAGAGAGAGAGAGAGAGAAAAGCCTGTTTGAGTATGCGTGCAACAGTGTCAGATTTGTGTAAAGTTCTGTGTTTGCATTTTAATAAAAAATAAGGTCTGGTCCAATCAGTGTAATCCGAATCCTATTTGCAGTACTAAATATGATTCAATTTTAGTTAATTGGTTAATTACTTGTATATTGTATAATTAATCAACACTAGCCTGGTTGTGTCTGTGGGAAGCATTTAATTTGAAGTGAACGAAATGCAATATGTTGCCCACACAGTTTACCCATGTGGCTTTAAATGCTGCTTCAGGCGCAAAAACAGTCATGGTTTAAAGATACTGAATTTCTGCCATATTAGTAAAATACTGTCTGAATGCAGCTTTAATCCGGTGGCCTGTATTATTTGAATTTGCTGTCACTGTTAAATACATCTAGTGTTTAGCTGATGTTAACTGTCTATGGCCAGTAAAAATGGACATTAGCGTCGTTAGAGAGGCTTAAATGCTTTGTATCCCAATTATAAAGATGACATGGGTTTCAACCTGTGATAGAGCAGAAGAAAAGAGTTGAGAATAAATGAGCGAGTTGGAACTAAATGGATAAAGAAAGGAGAGGAAAAAAAAAAACAACTAAAATGAAAGTGTTTTATTTCCCTGATCCTGTCTCCTTGATCTTCATTCCCACACACACAAACACACATGCATTAAACTTTACACAGGTGGAGTGTCACCCTACTTGCACAGATTGCAACAGATTTGTGGTGAGTAGGAGTTAAAAGAGCTGCTGAGTGCTGATTTAGTACCACAGATATTTAAAGAGAACAGCCCTTTTATCTGAGGGGACAATTTGCATTATTAATGTCGTGCCTTCTGAGAGATGAAGAGAGAGAGAAATAGAGACAAAGACATTTCAGAGAATTATTGTTTTTTACCGGCAGTCAATGGATTCCTGTTACATGAGCAGGGGATTTACATGCAGTCGCCTTCCCACTGTTTATGTATGTGTGTGTGTGTGTGTGTGTGTGTGTGTGTGTGTGTGTGTGTGTGTGTGTGACTGCATTAAATACTCCCCATCTTTCATTTCTCACTTGCTCTCGTTGTAGGTGCTGTGAAGAAAAATGCAGCTATTAGATAGCTGTCGATGTGCTGGTTCAGCAGGGCGCTCATGTATCCGTCTGTGTTCTTTTGTCTCCAGTGTGCAGGGCGGGCTTCTACAAATCTACGCTCGGGAACATGGAGTGTTCGAAGTGTCCGCCTCACAGCTTCTCCCACCATGAGGGGTCGTTGCACTGCGGCTGTGAGAAGAACTACTTCCGTGCTGAGGGAGACCCCGCCTCCATGGCGTGTACCCGTAAGTGTGTGTTGCATGTGCCATCGTCTCAACGTCGGTGGCGCCCTCGTACGATGACCTCAGCCCCTCATGTTTTTTTCTCTATCAGATATCTGACGAGAGAAGCCCTTCACTGTGGCGAGGGAGGATTTTTCTCATTAGCCAATAAAACAAGCAGTGAAACCTGTCTTAACCTCGAAGAGCTGCTTATCCACTTATGCTCTAAATGCTTTCAGATGCTTTTTTTTTTTATACTCCATCCTTTTGCTAAATATTGTCCTTGCAAAGTCTAACAAAACACAACATTACTGTGTTGCAGACATATGTACAGAAAATGCAGTTTGACAGTAAAGATACACAATATACCTGCAATGTAATCCGGAAGCTTTAGATCTGTATCTAAAATGCTTTGGTACTGGATCTAATGAAAACAGTCTAACAGTGTTTACGATGTTTATTCCTGTTGTGCAGGATCTCATTTACAGTTGGATTCCTACACATAAAAAATGAAGATTCTTATTATAGTGTGCAATTTCCCCATCCACCAGTAAAATAGCTTACTATTTGACAAAGAGGGTTAAGATTCCTCATTTATTTAAAGGTCACTGAAGCCACAGCAACCCAAAAACTCTTTATCACCTTTTTTTACACGGTCCTCTTTTGTCTCCATCTGATGCAAATGGACTGCAGATGTAGATGCCTCCTGCAAGCCTTCTAAAATGCATTCCCCCATAAAACTATAAATCACCGCATTCCCTGATGTCAGATTATGGATACATCCGTTACTAAAGGGGATAGGGAGAGAAAAAAAAAAAAAAAGTCTTTCACCGTGGGTAGAACAGGAGAAAATACAAATCGACACCCACAGCCATAGACCGAATCCTAATTAGAAAGACAGTCACGACAGGACGCTGTTGTGATTATCTCAACGGCATCTTGTCAACGAGGCAAATTTCACCTCATTGGGACAGATTGAGCGACGCAAGGGCTGCAAATGAATAGATAAGTTGTTGGGAGATAATGATCATGATTATCTCAGAAGAGGATGGTTTACTGTTAGCGGTGTGACAGAGGTTGTTTAGAGTTGACTCTGTATATTTGAAGATGTTGGCAGAAACGTTGGCTTTCAAGCCTAAGCTATTTGCAGCTGTATTCATCGTGAGGCGTTTCTGCAACAGCTGTCTTAACAGTGGATCAAGTAGAGTTTGTCTACTCCCAAGAATTCAGTTCCAGCAATTAAAACTGCATTAATGCCCCCCCGCCTCCATCCCACAGCACCACCTACAAATGAGCACAAAAAGTCCTGGTCCGCCTCGCTCGTCATCACCATTACTACTAGAAGATCCTGCACACATCAGTTTTTTCCAAAATTAAAATTTTTAGCGGCTGCTGACATCTGCCGTGATAAGCAGGAGGGAGGCTGGAAAGAGATTACAGATGCATCCTCATTTTCTTAGACACCATAACTCATGTGATGTGCTCATCTCAATGTCATGTATTATTTTGACATTTGGAATTAGTGTAAGCTTGCCTGCGTAGTTTACATGTGCATGCCTGTGCAGGTGCAGGTGGGAGGTAGACTGCCAGAGGACTGTCAGGGTGAGATTGCTATAAAAGAAAATGCTTTAATGACGTATACATTTTTTTCAAATAATAGAAAAGGGCGTCTGTGTGTGTGTGTGTGTGTGTCTACCCAAGGTAGAAAAATGAGAAGTGATGAGGTTGAGGAAATGGTTAAGAAAGACATCATTATCCCCAGGAGTTGTCTTGTCCATGTGCACTGCAAATCAAACGGCCTCAATCAAATTTCAGGATGTTGTATTCTTCCTCTTCATCACCTGTTGTGGCTGAGAGAGGAAAATTAGGCAAAACGCACATTGTGTAGAGATTTTCTTGTGATTACACTATTTTCATCTCCTGCATGTCGCAATATGTTTGATCCACGTACTTATGCATATATAATGGAATGTGCCAAATTACTTTCATTTCAACTTTATGCTTCACTGAACTGTAGCAGTTTTTGAGCATCAATTTCTTAACCGGTTTCTGGAGCCTACTTTTTTCATCACTTCTAGATTTAAGATTTCTAGTGGGGATTGTCACGTTTCGACACAGGTTGTGTGTACAGTAGGTGCTCTGCCTTAGAGTAAGAACAATTCCTCTTAAATGCCATAGTCCTGTTAGATTTCTTACAACATTAAATGTGTCTATAGAAGTCTTCAATAAGGATTTGTGAGACTTGAGACTTCTCTAATCGTCTGTGTATCTTTCTTTTGAGCACAATCAAAAACTGTCATGCTGATTACTCAAGATAGGAGCTTAGGATAGTTTGAGAGTGAAGTAAATTCTTGTCAAGTCAAACAAACCAAACAAAGCACTGTGTCTCGAGGCACAATCCACTAAGCCCATTTCACCCTCTCTCCCTCCTGCTCCTGCCCGAGTTCTCGGTAGAGTTATTTGGCAGTTTTGTTTTGTCCTCCATGTAATTACAGTCATAGCTTTGATATAAAAATCTGGAAATATTCAGAGTGATCTGTTTGTAATAAGACGTTTGTGCTTTTATATGTTGGGCTAACTTCGACGGAGTCTTTTTCTTTTTTCTTAAAGAGGCTGTGTCATGACCTCCTCTCTTACTGATCCAAACACACAGACAGGAGACAGACATATTTTATAATACTGTTCATACACAGACTCACATTAACTCAACCCCTGATATCACTGTAATAAAACTATGATAGAGTTTGTGTGTGCATTTTCATAATTCATTCTAAAGACCCCATTAAACGGACAGTTACTTCCTTTCTACTGTTCTACTGTTCACCTTCCATCTTCTCCTCTCCCCTCCTCTGACCTCCTTCTCATTTTCTCACCTCCGCCTCCCCTCATCCCCCTCTCCTCTCTGTGTCTACCAGGTCCTCCTACAGCTCCTCGAAACGTGATCTCTTCCATCAACGAGACTTCAGTGATCCTGGACTGGAGCTGGCCGGAGGACGCCGGCGGGCGCAGGGACATCACCTTCACCGTGCTCTGCAAACGCTGCCGTGGCGTCGCTGCCAACGGTAGCAACGGCGGCGGCCAGCGTTGTGAGCCTTGCCGGAGCAATGTTCGCTTTCTGCCGAGAGCCACGGGCCTCCACAACACCACGGTGACGGTGGGCGACCTGCTCGCTCACACTAACTACACATTTGAGATCGAAGCGCAGAACGGCGTGTCAGCGCTAGCACCCAAGATGAGGCAGTACGCCGCCGTCACCATCACCACCAACCAAGCTGGTAAGATGTCAGGGCAGATGGGTACATGGATGAAGGCATGCATCCCACATATACCACACATTATACCACATATTATCAAATTATTATCCTTCATTTTTTCCTGCATCACGTTTAACCGAGTAGCGGCACTTACTGGGTTTGACGGTGTAGAAATCACTGAAATTTGCTGGTTCATTGATGTAAAAACCTATATACTACTAAAACCACTGCACTGCAGGGTATCTGGAACGACTCTATCAGGAGAAACTAAACCGCTATCTTTTGTTATCTGTCATCTCTCCACTATTGCTTCTGATAAAGGCATAAAATGTCCCAAAAAGTAATTAATAAAATGTCAAAGGCCTCTGAACTGTTTGGTCTTCAGGCATCATCACTGTCTGATAAAGAGTTCCAGACTCTTTATTTTGTGTTGGACATTAACATATTGATATCACATAATTGTTAGGAAAGAGCCTGGTAGTGATAAGAGCGTTACTGTATGTATGATAAGCCTTGGATGTGTAGAGAATCCCTTTCAAAACCAATCAGCGAGCCCAGCTGTCTCTGACGTTCTAGATACACGATGACTTTGATGACCAAGACCCAAACGAGGGAGTGATCTTACTTGACTTACAGGAAATCGAAATCAGAAAACAGATGAAGTTGATTATAGACGGCCACAGATTTAGCTTAGCTTCTTAAGTTCAAGTAGGGTGTATAGCAAATGATTGACAGTGCTTCCCAACATGGTTTTTCTCTGCATTTCCTGGTTTAAAGTAGAGTTTCAGGAGTTTTCAAGACTTGATGAGTCGCATCAACATCTCAATTAAACCCCTCCTCTAAAATTCACTGATTAGAGTCCAGACACCATATGAATGGATGAATGATACTCATGCATGAAGAAAACTTCTTTCTCCCACTCCCCACCTCTAAATATCCTTTTCATATAATACACTGGCCTATAGTTTATGTGTTCCAAACATATGCACTCCAACCATCAGCCCTGGACATTTACAAGGCGATCCCAGACCACTATTCTCCTGTTTAACGACCAGGATCGAATATCTTCCTCCTTAACAAAAAAAAAAAAAGCTCATCCTTTTAACAGACACTCTTACCGTAAGGATGGGCTCCTAAAACTCCCATCAATCTTCGCTACAAATATCACTCCACACATCCAGGCCTTAGAAGAATAAGAAGGCAAGGGGAAGTGGTGCTGTGAAATTCCAAGAGTAAAATAAATCTAGCTGCAGTAGAAAGAGCCAAACCTCAGAAATCCCTGACTCTAGCAAGGAATGCACAAACGTCTGTCTGTAGTTCATCAGTTTATTCCCTCTCCCTTCATGTTCTCTAACACAGTTTGCCTTTGTTCCTGTTTTTGTGTCGGCAGCTCAGCATTTTCTTCTTGTTTTCTTCTCAATCATTATCTCCTCTCTTTGGCCTTCTTTTCCATTTTTATCTTCACACGCACACAAGACCCATTATTTTCTACCTGTCACTGTCCAATACCGAACCAACGCCCAGCCATTTCTTCTTTATGTGTTTCCACATTTCTCTGTGGGACGTTTTGATCCAAATCCTGGAAGGTGATTTAGCACTTGGAAGGTGGTTTTTGAGCAGAGTGAACAGATGGGAGTTTTCTCTCATGAGTTGTCATACAGCAAGGTCAGACTAACACAATCCATCATATCAACGATGATGGGCAGGCGGCAGGAGTGTGAATTTAAACAGAGAGCTCAGAATGGGGAAACCTTGAATGGGACTTATGTTTGCTTTAGTTTACAGGTTACTGTGAGTGTATTGGCTCTTTTCAGGTAGAATCAGCGAGGCAGGATAATGGATTTTCAGACGTCGACAGAAGCATATCAAGACAATTGATCAATAGAAAAAAAAAAAAATTCAAGTTGACTTCAGTTTAACTTAAGATATTGAATATTAAAACAGTGTCACAGAAGTACTCAGCCGTAAGAATAACCTCACACCTTCGCAGGGTGTGCTGAACACAACGAGTGTGACGAGGGGGGGCGGGTGTGTTTGCTGGGTTGGGGCAAGTTGAGCGCACAGCTTTCCTGAGTTGAATTCTCTCCTCTGTGCTGGGATTGCTAAGGGAAAGGGGTTTATACTGTGAAAACCAACAGCAGCTGCAGCAGCAGAGTTCTGATACCTGTTGATCTGCAGTTCCTTCCTCTGCTACAGAGCAATGCTGTATTGTGTTTGACTGGTAGTGTTACTGTTACTGCAGCATCTATTCATTCAGAGACACGTTGCTGCATACAAAGCAGTCTGGCATTGTGTTTTACACTGCGTCTGTGAATCGTCATGTTGCACTAATTTAGTGAAAGACAGCTGACGGGTTTTCTGTGCTCACGGATCACAGTGACCGTACAAACATAAAGCCTTAACTTTAGAGTGCTGCGGGAGAGAGACTCAAGGGCAAACACACACACACACACATGCAGTACACATGCAGTGGAAGGATGAATGGACTCCATCATACATATGTAAACTCTCTAAAGAAGAACACAGTCAGTGTGATGTAAATGTGAAAGGCTGTGTATACACACAATACATACAGCTGTGTTTGGTCTGTGTTGTCACAGCTGGCCTGTATTATAAGTGACAGGGGCCAGACATGACCTCTTTAAAGTGACAAGATGGGAATGAGTAGTCAATATGGATTTTGTGTGTGTTTGTTTGTTCACATACTGTATGTACACACATGTCTAGGCTGAAGGAAAATAAGGACTCAAGTAACTTTTTGTTATGTGGAGGGGGATTAAAAGCTACACATTTTAAGCAAAGACAATCCAAATGTAAAAGACAAGTTTAACAAGTTTAACAAAGCCGTGGAGTCTCCTCCTAGTAAGCATTGTAATCTGTGTGTGGTGAGTCTCTGCGATCTGAATATATATTATATTTGAGGAGGGCTAATCCACACTAAGAGGCCGGCTTGTGCTCAGAATATTGAAATCCATCTTAAATGCTGGCGTGATCATCACAAGAGATGGATCTTGGTCTTTCCATATAGCAGATCAAGTACACACATGCAAGCACATTTACACGCGCGCACATAAAAGCACAAAAACACAAAAACACACACCTTGACACTATACCCACCCACCTTCGTCACCACGCACAGTCGCAGTCCTCTCTCTCTCCGTCTGACATATATCTCTGCCTGCAGCTGCACACTCTCCATCAGCCTTGAGAGTTTACAAGGATTAGGTATGTCAGTGCACTAGCTCCACCCGTCTAGGCACTTTCTCTCACACACACACACACACACACACACACACACACACACACACATACACGTACAGATGCCAAAGCTGTTAAAAGCTGGATTAAGTGTTTCCCTGGGAAGGAGCAGTGTGTCCTGGCTGTGCTGTCAAGGTGCTGTCAGATAGCGCTTCTCCTCTCTCCTCCTTTGCCCTCCACTCATTGTCATAACTATGCTAACAGCAGAGGAACTGTGATCCACATGTAGAGTATTCTAATATTACCAGTCTGAACTGCAGCTGAACTTGGCACAGTGGGTTTGGTAGGAGGAAAAAGGCACATAAAGTACATGCGGGGGCAAAGCCCTCCGTTTTTACCTGCTTAGCGATGCGATCGTAGGGCTTTGCCCACCACATATCGACGGAGAGAAACATTCTTCCAGTCTCTGCCACCTTATCAATATTTTATCTCAGAATGTGTTCACATATCAATAATATATTCCTACAAAGTCTGGAGGCGGCGATGGTCGATACCTGTGCAGTACAAGAGAATGTGCAAACAAAATTTTAAGAATGGAACAAGGAGAAAGAGAGTAGACTACGTAGAAATGGAGGCTATAAGTGCTTTTTTGCAGAGGCGTAGAGGCTAGTCTGTGATTCACTCCGCATCATAAATGGATTATGTATTAATATTGCTTAAACATTTTTTTCACAGGGTGTAAATTTCTTTGAGCAATAAACTACGATCACTTCCAATAATCCACCAGGGTTGTGCTGAATAAATAGATGTGTTCCAACAGCTGTATCATGTCCCTGACATCACAGGTGAATGATGCTGAAGGCCAGTTTTTAAGGCCATTATGGGCCTGGTACGCTGTATCAGTTTTACACCACAGATAGAAAGAGAGAGTGACAGAAAATTAAGTGCCTGGCAATAGACATGCAGAGAGAGAGAGAGAGAGAGAGAGAGGGAGGCAAGAAAAGGGAAAGGGAGGAGGAGAGGAACTTGAAGCTGCCTCCTAGCAGCCCAGACGCAGTAAATCATTACCACCATAAACCACAGAGCCAATAAAAAACATAGCCTCACCCGGCTATAAGAACCAGAGGGAGAGGAGGAGAGGAGGAGCAAGGGGTATAGAAACAGATTCTCCCCATCTGGATTCATTACAGGAGAAAAAATAACTTCCCGCGGAAATACACACGCGTATATGCACAAAAAGACACAAACACGCACACGCACACTCACACAGACGCACTATGCAGCCATATAATCACAATCAAGAAAGGCTCGAACATTTCAAAGACAAACATGTTTTTTCCTGTGGTCTAATAAAATTAAAAGTCGATGCCTCAGATGCCGGGCTGGCCCCGGAGCTGCCTGGCAATTAGAGAGCAGTAAAAAAGGGAAATGAGAAAAAGAGTGAAGAGAGAGAGAGAGAGGGAGAGAGAACGAGGGAGGGGTGCAGGGTTTGATAGAGGGAGGGATGTGCTGAATTACTAGATTGGGACCATGTGAACTCCCCGGGGCTAGGCGATGCATGGATGAAGGATTGGCGAGGAAGATTGGCGAGGGAGAAAGCACCAAACCGAAAGGGACAGCGACAAGCAGAGAGAGGGAAAAGGAAAGAGACGGTTTAAAGAGTTTCAAATCGAAAAATACAACACTCTCTCAAAATGCAGTGGAACAGTAGACACTTCAGTAAAGGACAAACCATTGAACACTGGTGAGAAATTGCTCCTTAAGCAATCTAAGCAGGAACTAATGTAATGGTTTTGTGTGAAACCTAATAAATGACTGAACAAGAGTTTCATATTCTCACCAGCTCCAGAGGCGAGTTAACATGGTAACCAAGCATAGCCTTGTTTTTCTTTATTTTGATGAAATTGGCCAGGGATTCCTCCCAGAGATTGCTTCTCAAATTTAAACTGGCAGACTTTTCTGTCCGCTCAGCAATGGTGGTTATTGCTGCTTACAGTAACTAGTCTATTTTCCTGTATCTCCTCTCCAGAAAAGCATCATTATCTTTTTTGCTTCAGAGGATTTCTCTTCATAAAGATCCAAGCGGATGACATTTTTAGAATCAGAAATTTCAAACCTTTCACTTAATACTTACTTGAGATATATCAGGAGTTATCTGGTGTAGCAAAATGGATATTTGTTGATGTAACTTGATGTAAGAAGAAAATGTGAATACTTAGGTTAGGTAAGCTTTAATCTGGGAAGGTCTCTCAGGAGCCAGACGTGGATAAATGTTAGTATTAGTCTATAACAGGAAAAAGATGGGAGAGAGTGGAGGCAGCAGCGATACTACAGCTGACACAGTTTTGTGCTGCCACATCCAATATGAGAAACATTATAAAACCATATAAAACTACTGGATTCACTCATGGCAGTTTAATTTAAATAGACGAATGAAAGAGGTTTTGTTTTGTTGAATTAAAGCAGAATCATCTGGCCTCACCACTTTTTGCTGTATTGCTCTGACAGCGGTTAAATGCAGATGTCTCCGACTGTGTGAATATTATGTGTTTTAAGCCTGTGTGTGTGTGTATAGGCACAATCCAGTGTTTGCGTTAGTGTACATCGTCTCATTCCAACCAGCAACCCTGGGCCACAGCCTTTAATGTGGCCCCACTGGGCTCCAGCAAACTGAATTAGGCTAACAGGAACCATAGACAATTGCCAGGATGCAACACCGGGGACTGAACTTCCACTGAACCTCAGTATGAAGGAGCTCGCTCTCTCGCTCTCTTTTTTCACTGTGTGTCTCTATGTCTACCGTCCAGCTCCCTCTCCGGTAACAGTGATCAAAAAGGAGAAGACGTCTCGAAACAGCGTCTCACTGTCCTGGCAGGAACCAGAGAGACCCAACGGCATTATCCTGGACTATGAGATCAAGTACTACGAAAAGGTCAGTGCGCAACATATCACTGTTAAAGTTTTACCATACGCGCCTTTGAGCAAGGCAGCATCATAAACTCAACTTCTTAAAGGAATAGTTCTTGAATGGCGACATTTTGGAAAATACACTTATTCACATTGTTGCTGAGAATTTGATGAGGAGACCATTATATCTGGTAAATATAAGCCTGCACCCGGCATGTAACCACATATCACATGTCAATTAGTGAGTGTTAGCGTTACTATTGGATGGATTTTGTTACCTTCAGACAGAGCTAGGTGAGCCTCCTCATCCATAGATAGCATTAAGGAGAAGTGAATACCGCTTTTCAAAGATGGTGCCCCGTTCATTCCTGTGAAAGCTTCTCACTGGGCACAGAAGCCGGAAAAGTCTCTGCAGGCTTCCATGCAACTCTGCATTTTTGGGGCCCACAGAGCGCGAGTCCTTCTCCAGCTGAGCCGGTTGAGAGCGTGCACATCCACAGCTTCCTCTGGCTGAGCAGGCTGACTTCCTGTCGGCTCCCCACACACGATTTACATTTTTTTCATCTAAGTCTTGGCAAAAGAAAAAAAAAAAGATAGAAAAAGCTCAATTTCCAAAATGACAAACTACTGTGTTGCAGAGCTCGCTGGATTGTTTTTGTTCTCCATGTGTTGTTATGTGTTTGAAGCCAAAAGTCGCACTATAACAATTCATATTGATACACATCATTTTGATTGGATCTGATCTTTTAAAATCCTGCTCCTCTTATACACAGTGAAAAGTTTGAGGTTTGGGTTCAAAACATTTGACTGAGGATGTGGTTTCTCACACTTAAATCATGGAGGCTTTTTTTTTTTTTAACATGGGGATGAGATTAAATGAAACCAGTTGAATACAAAGTCTTATCCGCAATTTTAAATATCCTGGTTGTGTTTGTTCTAAAAGTCTGTTTGTTTGTTTTTTTCAACTGAGTGTTCATGATACAAAAGTATAACAAGTACAACAAGCCAGAAACATTCTCATGTTTTTTTTTTTTTGGGGGGGTTGTGTTTGTTTTTTGTTACCCTGTATCTTTCCTCCCTTCTCTAATTTCATCTCCTATTCTCACGACTCCTCCTCTCTCCTCTTGTTCTTCACCTCCATCCTCTCTTATTTTTCTTCTTGTTTGTTTTTCTGTGTCCGTTCCTCTGCTCCTTCCCCCTCCCCTCCCTTCCTTTGTTTTTACCTCGCATCTCCCCTTTCCATCTCTCCTTCTATCTCTCATCCTGTCCTCCTCTCCCCTCCTCTCCTTAATGGAGACAAGTTTTATGGCAGACAGTAAATGCGTCTGTGGGGTCGCTCATTCCTCTGTGAGGGAAATTAGTGCAGAACGAATTACACTGGCTTTCAGCACCAGTGCTGTGCTATGGCTGACATTTGATGGTGAAATTAACCGTGGATGCAAGTTTAATCACTCTGGCAGATTCAGTGTGTGTCTGTGTGTGTGTGTATGTGTGTGTCCCAGATCACAGTTTGCTTGAATGCCAACAGTGGCCCCTAATCTCTTGATTAGTAGGCCGACAGAAGCTGCTTCCTCTCTAAACTCTGTTCCCTGCTCAGCCATCCTTACCTAAGATGTTAAAACAAGGCCTGAAAACAGCGAGAGGAAAAGTTAATGACTGATACTGGGTCAGAGCTCACTGCAGGTCTAATTCTCAACTGTGGTTTTTCCAAACGCAAACACATGCTCAGTCATCACAAATGCATATTCATACAAAGAGGGCAGGGAAAATGTAAAAGGGGGGGGACTCCAAGGAAGAGTCTCTGTGACAAACTCTCTGGGCATTTGCACTGATCCCCGTTAATCACATCGTCTCCCAGGAATTGCCGGAGACACCACGGGGACAGACACACAAACACACACACGCATACACACAAACCGAGTTCCCAGAAGATTCTCCACAGCAGCCATACATACCCAGGCATTTCAAACCCCAGACAAAAGGCTCTTCCATGCAGAAGAATAAACTGGGACAACCAGGGGAGACCCCCATTACAACCCAGGACAGAGGCCTCTTGGTGAGGGACGCTGACAACCTCTAGCATGCCAAGGATCAAGGCCGTAGGAGGACAAGAGTTGGAGCACAAAGTACCCACACTGAGACCACACCATGACTCACTTATGAGACAGACAGAGGCTCACACACACACACACACACACACACACACGCAGACATAATTGCATACACACATAAACAGGATGGTGAAACAGAAGACAAAAACAGACGGACAGAGATTAAAAGAGAGAGAGCTTTTAGCAAGAAGTAGAAGATGTTCAGATCTGCAGCATCAGACAGACTCTCTGCTTTTCTGTGTTTGTGGTTTTCTTCGTTTGTATTTACACAAGTTTAAAACAGACATACACAGTGTACATTATCGTGTAATCCAATAGCAATTTACCAATGACTCGAGCTTCTCTCATAGTAGAGAAGTGAACATTTTGCCAACAACCACATAACATCACTCAAAGCAAAGTGCTTTTATATAGTAGATGGAAAACTCAGTGGACTAATAGTTTTTGAGGTTGGTCGACAAGGGAAGTCACGCAGTTACAGCTCTGTTTAGTGTAAGAAGCAGGAGAAGTGAAAGCTTTAGAGGCGGTTTAAAAGTTGAGATGTTTCATTAGCGAAATGTAAATCAACAAGTGGCTTTTCTACTGTGAGCTCAAGCATGAGGCAGAACAAAAGTATTATAAATCCTACATGCTGATTGGACTTTTCATGCTTAGTTTCCTGCCAGCTGATGAAAACGTAGACCTCAAACTCACCCATGTGTATCCAATAGATCATTTCACCTTACTGTTTCGGGTTATTGGAGGCCAACTGACAATGCCTGAGCTATTGAAGCATTAACAAGCCAGTATCATAAATAAGCCTCAGTAATACATGGCAGCTATTGTTTCCAAGATTGTTAATTCTACACTCTCAAAACCTGCAGAGTGCTTCAAACACTGAAAAGCTTTTAAAGTTTCCTTTGAAAGTAGGAAGTTGGTTAAATTGCCACAGAACTCTTAGTGAATGCACATGAAATAAATACTACCGATCACATTACCATCACCAGATTTGTAACAAATTAAAAGGAGAAGTGCTTGGAACCGACAAACTGACAGTCCCAATAACATTATACTGATCCCGGATGATGATATCATAAGCTCACTGTTGAGTATCTACTGACAAACTGTGATGAAATGAAACTGAGGTAAAATTGGATACATTCAATATATATATACAGACCTGATGACAGAGAAAAAGTTGTTATTGTAGGAATATTTTAAATATTATAATGACTTATTTAGATGGATGTTATATTAAACTCACTGCATAGACAATAAACCCCCTGCAAAACTGTTCTGTAAATGGATAAATGATATAAAACTAAGTCAGTAGTAAAATATTACTTGTAATTGCTGATAACACCACTTCTCCAAACTATATTTTTTCATGCCTTGTTAGGAATGCAAATCTGCTGTTTTCATTACACAAATATAACAAGCATAGTCAACAGCAAATTTGACATTTAGGCTAGTTATTAAAATATCCACCTAAGAAACACTAATTTGACTGAATTTTTTTCTCAGGAGGTTGATGGATGTACGTGGTGAAGTGAAATTCTGCAGATAAACTTTGAAGAGGTTTGTGACATCAGTAGCCGGCATGAGACATGCCAGAAAAACCCTTGTAGCTCATTATTTTTAATCAAAGCCACCTAACCAGTCTCTCGCCTCTGGCTTTGCCCACACAGCTCTTTCCACCAACACATACCACCATGTCACACGATCAGGAAACCAAAGGCCCAAGACTGTCTAAAGAGTCGGGGCTGTGCACTTCCTATGTGTCCTATATATGGGAATTCTTAGGGAACGTTTGGTGATATTCTTGGGAATTCCCAACCAGACGGCTTCCCAGAAGAAGAGAGGTGTTTCATCTTTGGAAATCCCAGGCGAACTGTATGATCTGTCACTTTAACCGGCTAGAGGGTGCTCTGCAGCCGATAAGGCATTTCCAAGTGCACTTTGTGAAAATAGAATTTGTGGGAATACACTTTGCTGATTGTTTTTGCATGTTTTATCACCATAATCTAAAGAGCAGAGATAGAGCTTCAGATCCACTTTAATTTGGGCGCTGTTTATTTAGTCTTAGATGGAAGGAATGCTGGAAGGCTGAAACACTATTTACAAGACTCCTGCTATACATCTCTTGTGTTGGGGTCTGTACGCGTTTGCATCTCTGACTCTGTGTGTATGTTTGTGTGCGCGTGTGCGTGTGTGTGTGTGTTGTACAATCTATAATTTGCAGCAGCTTTGTTTACACTATCAAAGCAGAACGCAGCACAGAGGCCGTTCTGGTGAGACACACACGTAGACACACGCACACACAAGTGGAAGGTCCACGATCACACGACCTGTTTGGCTGCAGTGTGCATAGAGGAGAGGTGTCTGACCTGAGTGTCCTTCTCTGTCTCTCTGTATCTGTGCCACACACACACACACACACGTAGGTGCTTGTGCCACACCTGTGTATGATTTTTCAGGGGATCACGTGCCGTCCTGAACGCTGACCGATGACAAGCTGCGAGTAGATTTATAGTTGCCATGAAGAGCTGTCTCAGCGCAGGTCTGGTGTATCGGTTACCTCCTCCCACACATACCAGTTTAAAAAGCTTTGTGCACCATAAAACTCTGATCCACTCCATTAATGGGCGTGAAGTTTCTTTTGGACGCTGCTTGTGCATGTGTGCGTGTCTGTGAGCGTTTATGTCGTTGAGTGCCTGTTAATAACGGGGTCTGTAAAGTGAGGATTTGACTCTACCTGGACATGGTTTGGCCTTGAATGATTTTTATGAGCTTGGCTATGTTGCAAAATATCTAGCTCATTTTTAGGATTGTTGAAGTCATCCCTAATAGGTTGTCATTAAGATTTAGGATCAGCTTTGTCCTATTTCTCTCCCATTTAACATTTTTGTTTCATATTGAGCATAGTAATAGTGTAATAATATGATTACAGGCCTATCAGGGCATCGACGAGCTCAGCAATTTTCACCCTGGACAATTCAAATGGGCTCCGAGGAACGGGCAGAAAAATATGATATTTGTTGACAACCTTTTTTGTTCAAGGCATAATTTAGCCTCCCTAAGTGGCTAGTTTTGCCCTCCTGCAGACTTTCATGCCCGTCAGTCTCAAACGGTCTCAAATGCAACCTCCACAGTAACAATGTCACCACCTTTTATTATTTAACAATTTTATTTATTTATCATTTTATTTTTTGTGCTTAGCGTCAGTGTTTTCATACTGGTGTTACAATATGTTTCGTGCTGCCTCGTGTCCTACGCGTCTCCCTCGTAGTCACAGACCTGCTTACTGTAATGTGATGTTGCCATAATGCTGCATATATCACATGTATTGATTTCATGTCATCTTTGTTAAAAGCAGATGTCAAAGTGGTATTGGAAAGTGCATTTTAATGACTCATTGTTATAATTAGTAGTAATTTATTATCATAATTACTTAATCATCTTTCTCATTTGATTCTAGTTTAATCTGCTGGATCTGTCTCTCTGTTGATGCCTGTGTTTCACCTAACACCTAACAACTATGGAGTATATACACAAAAAAAAAATGTTTGAACATTCTGGCACATTCCTGGATTGGCTCCTCTCATTATTCTACCGGTGACAATGTCATTGCCGGGGGGGGGGGGTCTTTTCTCTTCTGCATCTACCTGCGGCCCTCTCGTCATCCCGCCATCACTTTTTCTTTCCTTCCACATCTGGAAACAATGTGCCGAATGCAGACCTGGTGTGTAAATCCTCCTGTTGTTTTATCAGTGGAGATCAGTAGGAGAGAAGTCATAAAATATAAAGGGCATAATTCATCAGATTGGGAAGAAAGCTGCCAAACTGTCTGGGATGTGTGTGTGTGTGTGTGTGTGTGTGTGTGTGTGTGTGTGTGTGTTGTGTGTGTGTGTGTGTGTGTGTGTGTGTGTGTGTGTATACATGTACACTGCATTGTACTGCACCTATTTTATTATGTATGCTGTATTCATTAATTGTTCCAACCTGGACTGAATTGTAGTTTTTTTTTTTTTTTTTCTCAAGCAGTGCCAGCTGTCTCACAAATATTTAATTCCTCTCTCTTTCCTCCTTTTCCTCTGTCCTTCATGTCTCACAGGAGGAGCAGGAGACCAGCTACACCATCCTCCGTGCTCGGGGTTGTAATGTGACTCTGAATGGTTTGAAGCCCAACACTGCCTACCTGCTGCAGATCAGAGCTCGCACCGCTGCTGGATACGGAGCCAGCAGCCCCAGCTTCCAGTTTGAGACCAGCCCAGACTGTAAGCTCAGCGCCCAGTGGAAGCCTTACAGTCATTCATTTACTGCTGTAGCTGAAAATATGGTTTGACTGATATGTTGGGTTCGACGGATCAGGCACAAGGCCAATACTGTCCCTTCGTATAAAATAAGTGATAAAGAATAGTGAGATTATATTACCATTCTGATCGGAAACCACATAATCAGGCATGTTTTGGGTTTTTTTTGGGTTCTTTTTGTTTATTTTGTGCTGCAGGGTTTCAAAGTCTTTGTGTCCAGTAGTCTAATGTTGTGATTCTTTTACCCTAACAAGAACAGTCTTTCATTATGAGGGAACTTTTCCATGAAACTGACCAAATTTAAATATCTGGGAATTTATTGGCACAAAATATCAAACTTTCAAACTTAGTGGCAACATAACAAAACCTATAGTATTTGAACTTTGTTGGAAAGGTCAATTCAAGAGTTTAATAAACCTCTCATGTGCCCTTTTTAATTAGATACTATTAAGGGCATTTATAGATACATTTTAAGAGGTTTTTTTTATGTGCACTTGTTTATTTATTACTGTAGTGTGAGATGAGGGCTGTCGAAGCCTATCAGCATATTCATTTCAAATCTATACTGTTGCTGTGTCCTGAGAAATACTTTTATATGCTCTTAATGAAACTGAACTGAAGATGCATTAAATGAATATTTGCTATTGACAATATACCATATATGGTGAAACTGGATTGGAAGGTAATTGATCTGTTAATGATTTTTTTTTTTTTTTTTTTTTTTTTTTTTGGCTCATTACTTTTTGCTCTCCATCTTTCAGCGGCCTTCTCTATCTCCAGTGAGAGCAGCCAAGTTGTCCTGATCGCCATCTCCTCTGCCGTGGCCATAATCCTGCTCACTGTGCTGCTCTACGTCCTGATTGGCAGGTCTGTCCACCACTCACATGACTCGATTCTCAATTTGAGCATCATCTCCTCCAATCACACCAATGCTGTTGCCCTCTCACTGAAATCATTTACCTGTTAACACAACACACTAAAAAAATGCTGATGTTTCCCCAATTTTTCCTCTATATGTCTCGTCTGTAGTTTCTGTAAAACACATTATAACGGTTGTATTTAGGGGTGTGAGTATGTTCATACAAGAAAGCTAAGAAATATGTCTGTGTGTGTTTGTGTGTGTGTGTGTGTGTGTGTGTGTGTGTGTGTGTGTGTGTGTGGTGTGTGTGTGTGTGTGTGTGTGTGTGTGTGTGTGTGTGTGTGTGTGTGTGTGTGTGTTTGTGTGTGTGTGTGTGTGTGTGTGTGTGTGTGTGTGTGTGTGTGTGTGTGTGTGTGCATGCCTTTGTGTGTGGCTGAAGTTGGCAGTCACTACTGTTCAGAGAGAGTATAAATCCACGGCTCATTATAAGACTTACTGATCCTCTCTTGGCTTATAAGAGCTGGGATTACACTCATACACACATACACACTCACACACTCACACGCACGACTCTCACTAGCCTCCAGGCTGGGCCACATCTTATTGGAAGATGTGGCACTATTTCTGACCTTTCTCTGTTTGGATTGGCAGGTTTTGTTGCCGCAGCAAATCCAAACATCCTGATGAGAAAAGACTGCACTTTGGCAACGGCCACTGTAAGTACTGGACTCAGTTTCCCCCAAGCCTGTTTCGATCTATCCTCGCTGCTCATTACTATTCACTTGGCTTATAGAAGAAGAGGTAGCTACATTAGCGGTAGTGTCATAGTTACATTCAGGGAGACGACTTTCTCAGAGAATTTTCACACCACTAAACCAGTGGCGGTTGTTTTAGAGCAGATACTTCCACGCTTGAAGTGGTTTCCCCTTTACTTCGGTTCGTTTGGTCATATGAGAAGACAGTAATCGGACCGAGACCATATTGAGAAGGAGGTTTTTTGGTCCATTTGCAAACCAATCCCGGAGGCTTTATTCGGAAAGGGAACAAGTTCAGACTGTTCCTGTAGCCAGCTACGGCAAGTACTGAGAATTAAGCTTTGAACGATCCCTAATTATAGGGTTTTACTCCTGAGAAAAAGGCCTTTCCATTGATACATTTTTGACCAGTGATGAAAACGCCTCACCCATGTGATTATGTAAAGTTAAACCTTTCCATGTAAAATTAGAGCAGTGTGTAAAAGAGCCAAGGTGACAGCTTGTCCCCCTGATTGGCCAACACAACAGGACAACAGCTTATTAAAAAAGATAGTCACGCTTAACTCTCATTTTCTTTATATCACCCCTGCACCTTCTTTTTCTTGTTCTGCTCCATTCATAGAGCATTCAAGATGTGTTAATAATTAGGAATACTCCCATCTTTAACCTTAACCCAGGCATTGGCCCCACAGCTGGATTGAACAGCATCTGTCCACTCCTTGATGAATAGTTAGGATGGGTCAGATGCAGAGCATAAAAAGACCCCACAGTGAGCAATAAAATACAATTTTATTACTAAAAAAACAGGTTCACATTTTTCAAGTCTGTCTTAAAACAATACTCACAAGCCCATAAGTACATTTAAACAGTTCTTGGTCACTAGGTGATTGTTCTTCCTATACTGTTCATGAAGCATGAGTCTTCCTTTTTTGCATGGATACATTCTCAAGTTTAGCCTCAAGTTCAGCCTGACTTCGATAAGTCAAGGAGGTTAAGACATTCATTCTTAATTACTGTATGTGTTTGTATCACAAATCAGCTCTATGACTGTGTGCATGATTTTCCTAAGTGAGATTTACTTGAACACATAAAAACAGTGTTACTTGGAGACGTGCCATATTGTTCAACTTAGCGGCACCTGAGAGCCACTGTTATTCTAACACACAATTTACTGTTTAACTGCTTCCTGTTGAAAGCTCATCCTGACCTGTTCCTGTTCACCAGAGCTCTACTACTAGACTAGGCCATCCTCAAAGTTTTGTTTAGTAGACACTTACCACTAATATGTTTTGACTCCAAATTTTCATTGTATAGCTGAACACTACTAAGGTGATATGTCCTTACAAAGTTTAAAATCATCAACACGTATAGAGGCCATATGGATGTGAGCACACACACACACACAGACACACACACACCTACACAGAGGGACAGAGTTTTTAAACGGTCATTAATTGAACTTGCTCTCTGCTGCTGCAGTGCGTCTGCCGGGTATCAGGACCTACGTGGACCCCCACACATACGAGGACCCGAGCCAGGCTGTGCACGAGTTTGCCAAAGAGCTGGATGCCTCCTGTATCGCCATTGATAAAGTGGTGGGAGCAGGTAAGAATGGACAATGCAAATCTCTGACCAGACTTTGCTTCATGCACAAGACAACCTGTAGATCATTCCAGGCAAGCAAAATGTCAAATGCAGTGTTTTTTTTTTAAATAGGTTTCGGCCAGTCATTTTGAATGCTTTGAACTTAATTGTGTTTTATGAATTCTCTCTGAATTATCTGAATTTTTAGCAATTAACTATCACTTTAGCGAATAAAATGGGGACATAAATTATAATCCATCGGCTCAGGGAGAGAGCAGGTCATCAATTTGCTGGGGTCATCATTCCAAAAGTGTATCAGTGCAGAAAACAGGCACTGAGGAGTCGGTCCAGATAAAAAAAAAGTTTAAAAATAGAAAATAGATTAAGAGAAATAAATGATTTCTTCCTTTCCCTGACCTCCTCTTTCCTACCCTCACCTCAGAGCCTTCCCTTTACTTTCTCACTCTTTCATGCTCTATTTAAATGACAAAGACACACCAAGTGCATAAGCACTCACAGGAAAAATGACGTGCATGTAGTGCTCTTATATATCGTCATTTTCATAGCAGCAGGCTAGTTTAACTGTGTGCCATATACTGCACAGCTGGGAAAGAGAAAGCATTTAATGCCCCAGCTGGAAGTCCCTTCTTTCCAGTCCTCCTCTGTAATGGACGGAGAGATCGTGAAATGAGGAGTTCATTTCTCCCTTTCCTCTTTGATTTCTTCCTTTTCCTCCCTTCAATCCCTTTTTTTGCCTGATGCTCTAATTCTTAACTAAGTCTAATGATCGTAAGAGTAAAACAAGCCTCTTCTCTTCTCTTCTCTTCTCTTCTCTTCTCTTCTCTTCTCTTCTCTTCTCTTCTCTTCTCTTCTCTTCTCTTCTCTTCTCTTCTCTTCTCTTCTCTTCTCTTCTCTTCTCTTCTCTTCTCTTCTCCTCACCTCTCCTCATGTACTCCCTGATAAGTTGAGCAGGAGTGCAGACGGGAGGGTAAAGCATTGTGATTCATGTCGAGTGCAGGCAGAATAGATGGAGACTAGAGCACACAGCGCATAACAGCAGGCCGGTCTCCAGAGTCCCACCAGCTCTCCACACTGTAAAGCTGTCAGGACGGCCTGAGAGTTTAATACCTGACTCCACACTGGACTACACTACACTACACTCCACAATGCATATTTCATAGTATATATCAGAGACAAAGCATATTTATCTCTAGGAGCGATACGTGTGTATATATTGGCTTTTTTTTTAATTAGAAATCAGATATGGACAAGTCAATGTTGTCCACTTCAGAAGTATTATGTTATGAAGTATTTGTGTTCAATTTTTATTCACTGTAGAATCTGTCAATACTACACTACACTGGTTTTCTGTGGGAATTCCTCGATGGATCTCACACAGCATTAAATCTGCCAGACAAGTTACGAGGAGATGTTCATAAACTAACACACATGACATCTAGAATGGTTACATTTAGTGCAGTGTCGCAGGTTAAAAAAGACACAGTAGAAACAGCGTTGTTTTTTTAACGATACGGGAAAATGCTAGAGGAAAAAATGGAATGTGATTAATGCAAATGTTATATATTTGATACACCGTTGACACCCTCAGTCATCTTTCTAAAACCCATAGCAGCTGAACCCTCGCACACACTTGAGCTCAGACTGAATAAGGTTCCCATACACTTTTCAATGCAGAGAGTGCAGAGCTGAGACAAAGTGTATTTCTTTTAGTATCTCTCCATACCTTCAAGTAGTATGGCTATACATTTTATCGTAAGTCTATTTTTATATGTGCTGGAAAGCAACGGTGAAATCATGTTACATCTTACTCAGTAAGAAATAATTACCTTGTTTTCATTCTACGAACAAACTTTATGTTAGATGATTGGAGCCACTTGGGGCAAACTTTTTAAATTGTCCAGTGCTGACACTCATTTTAAGAATTACACCTTTTCACTTCAGCGAAGATAAAATGATGATAATTTTGTTCTCCCTAGAGGCTATGGCACTAATTGCTAAGACTCCTGGAATATAATGCGTTGTTGCATGTGAGTGCTAATGAAATAATTGTTTTTTCTTACGTGGTTAAAATAACACAGCGATCAAATTTTAGTAACCAGTAGATACCGACTTACATTATGTACATATGGAAAGAATGGGAAAACCCCAGGAGTTACAGATGCTAGTGGGAAAGAGATTAGCTCGGAAAGGGAGTGGGGCTTGAGCTCTTTCAATCTATTTTAACACAAGAAAATTTGACTTGAACACCAGAGGTGAACATTAAAGCTCAAGCCATGATGTAAACATAATGTCCGTCAGCTTGAATGCAGGGTACCACCCATCTGTGTGATTTTTATGAAGCACATAAGCACGCTCAACAATATACAACATGCCTCTTTTTTCCCCAACCCTGCCGCAATCCCCATCTGTCTTCATTAAACATGTTAACAAGCCTTTGATCTTCTTGCCAATCGGTGATTGTGTGTTAAAAGACAGAACACATGCTCCACTCTGCTTACATGGGTCAGACTTTAACATCAAAGTGGGATACCTAGCTCTGCTCACAACAGGAAAGGAGTGAACGTCCCTAATCAAGCCTTATTAGACCGAGATCTTCTTCCCGGGAGTGACCACATAAAAAGTTGCGTTGGCCTGGCACGTCTGTCCACTGCTGAGGGCCAGAAGAACAGAGCAGAGCAGGAAAGGACAGGCATGCTTTTGGTATTTGGATTTGGTAGTAATTATTCTGGCTAAGTTCTTCCAGACCCCATTGCTTCAAGTCCAAGGTTTGACCCGTGCTCTCTGATCCGGAGTTGCTATGGGAAATGATTGTACAAGACAAGAGAGGGATCTGCACATGTCTTAGCACTGACATCACCACGAGCGAGCACACTCAATATGCATATACATTATGGAGTAACACACACACACACACACACACACACACACACACACAAACACAGCTATACACACTCCACTCATCTTCTACAGTCCAGCCAAATCCCTGTCACCAGCTGTAACCTGGCCGGCTGCCTTTGAAGTGGCCAGCCTGCCTGCACAGCTTACCATACCTTGTGAACACACACACACACACACACACACACATAAACACACACACATACACACACACACACACACACACACACGTGGGGGCTGACATAAACACACACATCCCCTCACTAGCAAGGAATGCTAATTGATCTCTCCCAGAGTGGATGTGGAGTCATGCAGTGTTTTAATTTAACATAGAAAGAAAGTTGAAAGGTCACCATGCTGTCTGCTCCGTTTGGAGTTGTTGTTGTCGACTGTGGATTCGGGCGGATCGATTTCAAAGTTTATTGCTACACATGGTGTCATTACTATGGTTAGCGGTCGTAACACTTAATTATGCAGTGATTTCTTTCCAAAACCAATAAATAACATTTCCTGATTAACGAGAGTTAAGTAATGACTTTAAAGTTCCTTTTTGATCTGCCGCTTCAACTCTGGCACTAAACATTCCTTGTTTCCTGAATCTCTGCAACAGAGGTGACAAGTGTATAGTTAGCACAACCCATAGTCAGAGTGTACACAGTTATGAGAATAAGACTCAGGTTGAGAGGGTTTCTTTACAGTGTAAAGCATTTTCTTTTCTATCGATTCAGTCAGGTCCTTGTTGAACCATAAATAATTAATTGAAGAGGGAAAAGTTCTATGCCGAGTTAATATATGAATCTTAATATATTAGCTTCTCACGACAGCTCTCTGTTAAGCATATGCAAATGAATTTCTCATGGATTTACACATGGATGAACATTTGGACCATTTTTTACCCCTAGGCTTCCATGGTGATACAGTAGCTTTAACTATAGTGTGTCTGATATTAGTCATTAGTCAGAGAGCTGAAATCCAGACTTGTATACAGTATCATCAAGATTTTTTTTTTTTTCTCTTAATTCTGTTTTATTGCTCCTTTCATGATTTTCTCTTTATTTTTAATCATCTCATCTTTAGGTGAGTTCGGCGAGGTGTGCAGCGGTCGCCTGAAGCTGCCCAGTAAGAAGGAGATCTGCGTGGCCATCAAGACTCTCAAAGGAGGATACACAGATAAACAGAGGCGGGACTTCCTCGCTGAGGCGTCAATCATGGGACAATTTGACCACCCCAACATCATCAGGCTGGAGGGGGTGGTGACACGCAGTAAGTGCAGGACGTAAAGGCACACTGAATGGAGTTACTTTGTGAAATGAACTTTTATCACTAACTCAATCAAAGTGATATTTCATATTTAGGTTTTATTAAAAAACTCAAAATTTTTTGGTATGGAATAAATGTGTTACAAATTTGAGGAGACAGATGGTCACCAACCACATCATGCAGACATTATCTTGGTAATGTAAACACCTCGGATACCTGTTGCTGCTACTGTGGAAATTGTACACTACTGAAATGAAATACTGAATATATATTGAAACAAAAACTGATATCATTACAGAAGGAATATTATTTAAATGTATGTAACTTGTGAATTGATTTAATTCACTGTGGCACTGACTACTAATGTTAACGTTTGTTTTAATATTGAAGTTACACAACTATGCTACCCAAACGTTTAGCTGGCTAGTAGGCTAGTTATAAGGTCAACAATAGCTTGTTTCCCTAGAGATATTAGAGTAATTGATTTATCGATTATATGAGCATTGTTTTTTCAGGTAACTTGAACACTTCAGTTGTCATAAATGATATGAATTACAGATGTAATTCCTTTGCGAGCTCGGTTTTCTTTTTGTTTTTTTGTGCTCCAGCAAGGCGCAGTGACTCATGGGTAATCTTGCTTTTTTAACATCTGGCGAACTGATGACCTGTTACTCAATTATTCCCTACAGTTTCTTACTCGACATAGCTGAGCACCCTGTGCCATCCACTTCGCAGGGGAAAATCTCAAGGCGATCTGAACGCAGCAATAATTTGTATTCACATTCCATCACAGATCCAACATCTCTCGAGAGGTTCTTTTTACCGATTCCGGATTTGCTATTGTCTTTGACAAATGGCTCTAAAGTGGCTGACACTTCTGTGAAAGAGCGCAGGAGTTTTATTGAGTTGCCGTGGTGTAAATCTCTGCAGATCAATGTGCTCTGATCAAAGCCTGTGTCCAAAGCGGGCATAAATCCATAAATCCATATCTCTGACTCGCTCCCCTCCGGGCCTCTTTATAAGACTATCATTAGCACACAGAAGGCCTCTTTAAAAAGGAATGACTGCAGAAAAAAGGGAAATAATGAGTCTGAACTTTGTCGCTGAGAAACGGGCCTGGCCTCTATCTCTCCCTGCGGCACCAGGCTTGTTAAGTAGTTCTGCCAGTATGGTTATTCTAAAGAGTAGAATAAAATACCTGGAGAACTTTGCCTCATTTGATTGTCCTCCATTTTTGGTTCCTGTTATTTTGTTTCATTTGTTGTTTTTTTTCATCTGCCCTTCTCTAGTTTAATCTCGGAGACTAAATTGCTTCCTGCCTCTTAAATTTGCATTCAATGACTTATTGGCATGACTTCTTTTAATCACAAACACTATTGCCAAAGTAAGATTTCAAAGTATGCTGTCCAAGTGGCCACAGATGGAGATTCCAACCATATTGTTTTAATTAATCAATAGTCTTTCTTTCACTGTTGTGTAGTTGTGTAAGAGCAATTTATTTATCTACCCTCTCATTTATAAAGGTAAAACATTGCATTATGGTACTTTTAGCAAAAAAAACGTCACCCAACATGCAATGGAATTCTTTGAATGTATTTCCTACTTTTTCTTAGCGAATGGTAAAAGTGAATACAGTGAAATACGCTATAATATAGCTACTGGTTCTCAGTTGAGTCTTCCTTAGCAGAGCTTTTGCATTAGAAAGTTACATTTTTTAATTTGCTAATAAACCACTTTTTATATAAATAAACCAAAACCTTTGCAAAGGACACAAGAAGTAAAAATCCTTTTTTAAAAAGATTTTGTAAAGAAAGCATATTCAGTCGCCGGTCTCAGCCTTGCGCCGAGCTCTTTGTTATTCAGCCTTGAACACCAGTACATCTTGAAAGTGAAAGAGCTGTTTGTATGTGTATGTAATCCTTCATCCACAAGACTGTTTGTCTAATACATCTTACACCACTCTTCCTATTAATGTCCAGCCAGTGAGAAATGCGGCAATAACACAGGACTGCTGCTTTTAGACTAATAGGCGAAGCTCAGTATTCTGTACTTTGAGTGTGCGCGTGTGTGTGTGCGCGTGTGTGTGTGTGTGTGTGTGTGTGTGTGTGTGTGTGTGTGTGTGTGTGTGTGGTGTGTGTGTGTGTGTGTGTGTGTGTGTGTGTACGTGTGCGTGTGCGTGTGTGTGTGCGTGTGTACATGACATTTGGAGGGATACCCTGAACACATGTGCGTGAGTTGCAGTAGTATGAGTGCAGGACATAATTTTAGGAGCACCATTTGATATGCTCTCACACACACACATACGCACACACACACTGCTGTAGGGTGATTTATTAAGCTGCTCCTGTTAATTCTTAATAATCCTGAGACTTTCACACCCCATTTACCTTGCTGCTGCTTTTGGCTGATCCACAGGCTGCATATTTGTGAGCATACACACTCACACACACACAAATAGGCATGTACTCTTTTCTCTCACACCCATACACACACATCCACACACTCGTTCGCGTTCACAGAATAAAGGGGCTTGGGGGCCTTTATCTTTGCTGCCAATGTTGGGAATAGAGAGAAAGAGGGAAGGGAAGTGGACAGAGGACAGCAGGGAGGACCGTGTGTGTGTGAGTTTCCGTCTGCGACTATAAAAGCCGTCCGCTGGTAAACGGGGTGATCCATCACAGCCAACTGGATCTGTGACTGTGTTTAAATGATGAAGGAATTTATAGTGTAATTGTCAGAGAAAGTATTAAGGCAATCTACGCTCCTGGAAATGAGTGAAATCTCTCTTTTGACAGTGATGAAAAGCAGAAAAACCTTCATTAGAAACATTTTTCGGGCGAAAATTGAAAAGAAAAAAAATTCAGTTTTTGTTGATCGTTTATTTTTTTAACCCTGACTTAACTTAAACATGCCTTCTGTTTTGACTCATTTACTTTAAGCTGTTTGTCTGATTGTCTCATAAGGACATTTTGAATCGTAATTCACACCAGATCTGCTTTCATCAACGATACTGAGTCAGCCAACTTCCATCATTGTTAATGGAAAGTTTATTTTTTTTCCGATGAGAGTAATAGACTTGTTTCTTTTAACAACCAATCCCATCACCCTCTCCACTCATTGAAAAAAAAAAAGTCTCTCTCACCAGATGTGGGGAGGGTTCACAGTGCATGCAAGCAGAATAAAAGGAAAAGGGACGGGTGGGGTGATGGGGAAAGAGAGGTAAGGGTGATAGAGAAAAGGTAGGTAGAGAATGAAAGTAGGCAAGGGGAGGTAGGGAGGAGATGGGAGGACACATTAATCAGAATAAAACGGAGAAGAAGCATACGGCCGGGGGTAAGTTAAGAGTGAGGCAGGGAGAACAAACCCATCTGGGACACAAACAAGCCCTGACACCGGCGCTGTTCATTTAACAATGGCTGATTTAAAGGTTTCTTAAAGAGATATTTTTTTTCTTTTCTTCCCCAGTAATAAACCTTGTGTTGGCCAGAGTCTGATCAGGTACAGATGATAGCAGGCAGCGTGGATTTACAGCCAGATCTTCCACAGAAATAAAGATGTCACACTTTGACAGCTGACCTGCTGGGGCCTTAAACTATGACTAAGATCATTTCATTCTTCTGTGCGCGTGTGTGCGCGTGTGTGTGTGTGTGTGTGTGTGCGCGTGTGTGTGTGTGTGTGTGTGTGTGTGTGTGTGTGTGTGTGTGTGTGTGTGTGTGTGTGTGTGTGTGTGTGTGTGTGTGTGTGTGTGTGTGTGTGTGACAGACAGAAAAGAGAATAAGTTCAACCTGGTCCCCATCAGGGCCCATGAACGTGTAGATCTGCTTTAAGTCAATTTCCAGCCCTCCCTGTTTACTCCCTCTGACTTTCAGAGGATCATTGTGATATGTGGGCATGAGAATCTTTTGTTTGCGCTATAGTTCTGTTGTACAGCAAATAGAAGTCATTGCAATCATCTGTGAGTAAAACTACTGATATAACGTGACCATATATTAAAAATATTCTGTTCTGTCACAGGTAAACCCGTCATGATCGTCACAGAATACATGGAGAATGGATCCCTGGACAGCTTCTTGAGAGTATGTAATAGCACCGACAAACACACACACACAAACTTTCAAAATGGATTATAATGCATCATACAAGTACACACCCTGAGGCAGCTGGGGGAGCACACACTTGATGGCTATCTGAGGATTAGGGAACACACACAAGGGAACCACCTTAGTGTGGCAAAGAAAATGTATTGCACCTGTGCAACACTCCAGTCCAGTGTTGAGTTCAAACATCACACATCAGGTCACTCTGTCCGTAGAGCAGTACAGTAAATCTTTGCTTTTACATTATAAAAATGTCATCTGTCTGTGAAGGTTTCATTTGTCAAATGTTCAGCAATGACATTTGGTTCGAATGGCTGGAAAGTCCAACTATTTACCATGAAAGTGCAGTAGTCTATGAAAACATGGGGGAAGAAAGTCGGAGGAGGAGAGTGGGAATGAAATAGCTCTACCGATGAATGTAGATTTAAGATATTTAAATGCCGTCTCCTGCTTTCAGACTGTCTCTGTCACATCATCAAATAAACCTTTGTATCTCTCTGGGTTCTATCAAGTAGCAGACGTGGCCAAAAATAACAGTAATAGTAATAATACCTTGTACCTGAGAGCGGCTGATTCTGACTGTTTCTGTGCTCTCCATACAGGACTTATCAAATTATAACATTTTATGAACTGTATCCTCACTCCTCTCCCAGCCAGGGGTGAATTTGATTCTTACCATGCCTCTGTCTCTTAAAGAGGAAAAGACCTGCCTCACTGAATTTAGCCAAAGCACCAGAACAGCCAAGCCGCAACACTGGCATGAAAGCATGTGTACTGCTGCCTGTTTTAGCCCTTTTCCACGTGTCTGCACAGCATCCAGACACATACAGGAGGAGTAGCTCTTGTTTCCTGACATTTTCCCAGAGGCCTGCACTTTATCATTGAGAATGTGTCATATGTGCAAACACACTCGAGCAAATTCATAGCATATGCATTGTAGCTTGCGTCCGTGTTCTGAATCTGCAAAGCTTTGAAGTGACTAAGCCAGGTGGTCTGGACACTAATTGCTCGGAACGAAATGGGAGGTGAGATGGACTCGGTCGGTTTTCAAAGGAAAAAAAACACTCATCTTAAAATCGTCTAGCAAACGACGTGGCTTGTGAACAGCAAAAGTAAATGCAAATAGCTGCAGACAAACTGTACCCATCCACATGCTAAATGCCTAGCGCGAACCCTGAGCAAAAAATATCTATGGTAGATATAGACAGGAACAAGTATTTCATCATCCTAAGCTCCTGCTCAGCTCATGTCTCCTCTGTTTATATTTCTTCCACATCCAGACATCAGCAGAGCATCACAGAGCATATAGGCTCATACTCATAAACACTTCCCAGTGTACACCAGTGTAAACACTACTGCTTCCCATTACAAACAGAAAAAGAAAAGAAAAGTGTTTTATGTTTATATCTCGTCCAGCATCATCTTACCACTTTGCAAACACTGTGTAGAGCTATCAAAATACAACGGATAATGTAAATGAGGTCGTTGGGATTTGAAGCATAAACAGATTTCTCAGCAATTTGATACAGTATCATGGAAAGACAAAACATCAATACCGAGTGGCATTGTATTTCAAGTTTTAATGAAAAATGAAATGTAAGCTTTTAAATGCCATTGTGCTCATACTTTATACCTTTGAATTTAACAGTTTTAATATATGTATGTATTGTGTGTTACATGTATTCATTTAAGCATTTTCAGTAGGTGTATCCCCTGTGAGCAGCATTGAAAAACTCTGAGACTTTAAAATCTAAAATTATAGTAAAAACATATCAATTCATGGATACTTGGGAAGAATCCAAACAAAATGTCACAGAAATCAGGTCAGTAAACTCAAGATAAAAGGTCTCTCATTGGTCATCACGTTGACCATTACACAATAATTATGTAATAAGATAGCGTCATAGTGCAAAGCAGTAACCGTACTCATTGTAAAAGAAAGACCTGTTCAGTTATGTATTGGTCTGATCCTAATTTCCATACATTACTGTGTCTCTCTTTGGGATTTCACAGTTGAGCTGAAGATGAAGTGCAGAATGTCAGAGGTGGTTTTTAAAGGTTAATGAAAATGCTGTGGATACTAATGTGGAAAGGTTTCATTTTATGCAAATAGTGAGAAAGGTCAGACTCCCTTTGTGCTTTACAGAATGTACTGTACATTAAAAAAAAAAGTGTGGCATTAACAGTCCATGTCCTCCTTCATTTCATCTTTCCTTCCTCTCTTTCTTATAGAAACATGACGCCCAGTTCACAGGAATCCAGCTGGTGGGCATGCTGCGCGGCATCGCCTCGGGCATGAAGTACCTGTCAGACATGGGCTACGTTCACCGAGACCTGGCGGCTCGAAACATCCTGGTCAACAGCAACTTGGTGTGTAAAGTGTCAGACTTCGGCCTGTCGCGAGTGCTGGAGGACGACCCGGAGGCTGCTTACACCACCAGGGTGAGCTGGCGCACAAACACACACTTAATACATAAATGACAGAATGAGCAAAGATGTTTAGTAAAGTCCTGGAGGTCGCAGTTTTTTGTTTTGTTTGGGTTTTTTTTTTTTTTTTTCAGGAATGTACTAGCAAAAATGCAATGTGGTACTCAATACATAACTTTTCCTTTACCGCAGCACTAAAACTGATTACAGCATCTTCTGTTTCCTCTTTAAATCAGAATAAATAGTTTTTCTCACCAGCAAAATCAGAAAACCAATCAACACTGTCCAATTTTCCTGCCATTATGAAAACTGGCTTCATATAATGTGGACAAAAATGGACAGCACATTTCATCTCCATTGTCTCCACACACACCCACACACACACACACACACACACACACACACACACACACAACACACACACACACACACACACACACACACACATATTGTAAACTGAAGTAATCAAGGCACACTCACTCTGCCATGGTAACAGTCATGATTAAGAGTTGTGATAAGACCAACATGAAAGGAAAAGCTTCGCCTCCCTGGATCACTGCACAGATACGACAACATACACCAACTGGGAGGTTGTGGAGAGGACCAATCCGAGCACCATCTGCCCTGAAGGAATGCATTACATCTATAAGAAGTTGTGTGTGTCCAGTGAAGTCAAGTTCTTTGTTGACCCGCGACATCTGCACCAATACTGCATTTTGAGGCTCTTTAGAATTTGTTAAAGGTTACAACAACTTTTACAACGCTTACAACACAATAGACAAAAAACAAACAAACAAAAAATACCTCAGAGATTGTCAGCTGGTGATGTGAGATGATGTAAGGTGACAGTTGACATGTAATTTAAAGAGATTTTTAATGAAAATACTTTAAATTATCTCATTCAGTTGTTTTTTTTTGTTTTTTTCACATCTTGATGCTCATGTCACAAAATGAAACACACCCAGCAGGCACGCCACGCCACTCATCTGTGCTTTTTACAGCTTTTTTGTGTGAGTGTGTGTGTGTGTGTGTGTGTGTGTGTGTGTGTGTGTGTGTGTGTGGTAATTTTCATCATAGGACGCCATGGTCTAGACCATGCGTGCAGCCCCTTTAAACACAGTATAATTTGCTGGCTGAGAATTGCTTGTCAAATAAACAGTCAGTGGGCCTTTTGCCTTTCTCCCAGAAATACATCATCTAAAATAATATGGCAGAATAATAAACTCTAGCATGTTACAGTAACTGACACATGCTCGCAGATTCTCATCTCTCTTTCTTTTTTTTTCTATTTCTCACTTCCTTTTCAGGCAAAATAATTGCGGGTCATTTCTGTGTGTCGATGTGCATGTGTGTCCCCTGTGTGAGCCGTGTTCACACATCTTAACACTTTAACCTCTTAGTGGAGCAGGTGGGCACAGCATGGGTGTTAGGGGACAGGCAGTAGGCTTCTATGCATGTGTTTTTTTGGGGATCACTGTGTGTGTCTATGACTGCACAGCACCAGGCAAGAGGCGAGTGACTTGGCCGATGTCTGTGTTAGCTTTGGCTGCCATCGGCCTCCTTTCCTCAGGTCCATTTTCTCCACTTGTCCCGCTCCTCTGTTAGAATGACAAATGCAGCCGACACTACAGGGAGAGGTTATGCAGGAATTGTTGGATTACTGTTTGATTAATAGTGTTTTCTGGAAGCTTGATATCAATACTTTTTGATTAACAATGAGCATGACTAATATTTTTGTTACGGTAAGGTTAGTGTTCCTTTATATGACAAAATGAAATGAATGAAAATGTTTCAGTGACATATATTTTTGTTGGAATGTTTGTATTTGACAGTGTGGGAAACAATATTAATGAATGGAACACTAAAGTTTTCAACTGCAAGTCAAACTCAACGAATACTTCACTGAGGCTCCTGTAGGCAACGTGAAGCAGGTTTCACTGCAGGTCCTCCACACCGCACTGGAAATAATAACAATAATCCTTCAGATAGCTGTTTCAGTTCTGGATGTGAGGTTAAGATCACCGCGCTCAGTCCAAACCACAGAGCCCCTAAGAGTTGTCAGCTTTCAGAACAGCTCGTACATTTTCACTGAATCTTTCAGGACGCTTTGCCTGTGACATGAACATGTGCCTTTATATTTCATTATGCTGGAATACAGCTACACCCAATATTACATATATGCATCACGCAGTGTTCACTTGCAGCCCCTACTGTAATATTTATACCATCAATACCACAAAACTGACTTTAGCACATTGTTGTCAGCCAGTGTGCTGAGAGTTTATATTAGAGTATATGATTGTGCAGTCTCATATCTGTGGTCTTTCACGAATTTCATGTACAAAAGTTAACCTGATCATAGTAAAAATCAGGTAGCAAGACTGTCCTGCTCAAGAATATTGATTTTTTTAATTGACTAATTGACTAACTAACTGACTGACTGATTCATTTTTCTCTTACTGTCTCTTAGGGAGGTAAGATCCCTATTCGGTGGACAGCGCCAGAGGCTATTGCCTACAGGAAGTTTACATCAGCCAGTGATGCCTGGAGTTATGGCATTGTGCTCTGGGAAGTGATGTCATATGGGGAACGGCCATACTGGGAGATGTCCAATCAGGATGTAAGTACTGCCAAGTTGCCAAGTTAACTTCTTTCAGTAGGGACGTTTGTGTGGCGCACCCACCGCTGCAACAATGCTGCCAGCTTGGCACATGTGACAAAGCTTCCTTCTTGGGAAGGAGGTGAAGGCACCAGCAGCTCCCACTGCCTCAGATGAGATGTTTAGTTCAGAGTCGTGTCAATGGACTTGCGGCACATAAGTGGGAACCCAGTCTCACAGGTGAAGTCGAGCCCACTAGACTCTCTAGACAGAAAATACTGTCAGCACTAGTAAGTCAGTTAAGTCAGTTATACATTCAAAAATACAGTATCTTAAGTATCAGCTATCATAGATGTTCAATATGTGTAATGCACCACTACCAAGAGCATAATGATTGATAAGAATGGCATTTCCAGAGTACTTCATTAAATGTAAAAACTTGATGACAAAAAAAAACAGCAACTGCTCTAATAGACTATGTTAGGTGTCGTTTTGATTCTGAATATATCTCATCTGTATTCTCCTGGATAATTCCAGGTAATAAAAGCTGTAGATGAGGGTTACCGCCTGCCCCCGCCCATGGACTGCCCAGCTACGCTCTACCAGCTGATGTTGGACTGCTGGCAGAAAGAGAGGAACAACCGACCTAAGTTTGAACAGATAGTCAGCATCCTGGATAAACTCATCCGCAACCCCGGTAGCCTCAAAATCACGGCCAACACCACATCCAGGTAAACCTCACACGTATACTCTGACTTTTATTTGTTTTGCCCTCTGGTGTTTGTGATGTTCGGTATTTTTCGACTCTTTACTGTTTTCCTGGCTGCCTTTCTCTGCTTGGGTTCCCGTGTACCTGGCTAACAGACGCCTGGCTCCAGGAAACCCAGTACTAGAGAAAGTTTGCATTATTATACCTTTCACGCAGTGTTATTGCAGTACATAGCATTCTCTGCCCTGTCATCATAATGCAAAGGGATAGTAATGACTGTTGCAGTTTTAATTTCCAAAAATGGAGCACCCATAGTTAATGTAATGGACAATAAAAAGACAAAGGGATACAGAAAAGGGATATTACATTTACATTTCTCTCTCCCTTGGTGCGCGGCTGTTTGTTTTTGGAACCAGTCAGCACAGGAGCTCGACATAAACATTACCTTCCTGCTTCTTGTGTTTGCAGGGTGTTATGCGAAAATTAGCTCCACTTATCACCACCCTCCTCTGCTTCTATTTACCTTAAACAACTTCAATGAATATTTATCTTTCTCGTGCAGTCTAATGACATATTCCCCCCTACTTTTTTGTTTACTTTTTCCCTCCTTTTTCCCCTCCCTTCCGCTCCTGTCCTTTGTTGGGACCATCATTATATCCCAGGCAACCACGGGGGACCAGGGCAGCCCATGTACAGTTGTCAATTCTGGGCAGGGAGGGGGACAGGCGCTGGGTCTGTAGCAGACAGTCGTGGCATTATGGAGACGTCATAGCTCATAACATTGACTAATGATTTCTTAAGAAAGTGAAAATAGGTCCCTTGGAGTTTGCATGTAATTTTCCTGATTGGCTTTTAACACTGGGCGAGCACAGGCTGGCCGACGGAGGCGGCTGTAGTGATTTATGAGAACGGTGTGTGCATGTGTGTATCTGCGCGTGTGTGTGTGTGTGTGTGTGTGTGTTTGTGTTTGTGTGTGTGTGTGTGTGTGTGTGTGTGTGTGTGTGTGTGTGTGTGTGTGTGTGTGTGTGTGTGTGTGTGTGTGTGTGTGTGTGTGTGTGTGTGTGTGTGTGTGTGTGGTGGCGGCGGCAGTTGCACAGCGGGAGCAGCTGCTCTCAGCTCCACACACCTCATTTGTCTCGGGGCTGCCCTGGCTGGCTAATGGAGCACCCCCTCCTCCACAAAGCCCAGACCAAAGCCTGGGATTGGAGTAGAGCATCTAGAGACTTTGGGGTTGGGACCTGGTCAGAGTTTAGTGTCCCTGCATGTGGATGAAGAGGGACTGGAGTCAGTGGGCCAAGGTTGGTCACCAGAGACTAATTATGGGGCCAACAGGAGTCAAGTCAGGGTTAGAGGCCACCGTCTATCCCATTGGCTTTACAGTGTGTCTAAAACATATAAGATCACAGGTAAAGCTGTCTTCAGACTGAAAAAGTGTCTTCCTTTATGTTCAACAAAGCACAAACATGGTGGCAATCACAGTGCTAAAATACAACTGGGCCTAGTGCTCATTCTAAATATATGTCAACCATCATTAATGTGCAGTGGTCAGTAATGCACTGCTACAGATGTAGCTGGTTTGGGCCTCTTACATAATTAACTTTCGCTCCATGCAAGATAAAATGAATGATGACAAGCCTCTATGAACATGTAACAGCAAATCAAATTTATAATATTACTCCTCATTGTACCTTATTTTTAAACAACCTCTGTCCAGAGAAAAAGGGCTTTGGTTCATTTTTAGTAGTTAGGGCAGGGCGGGAAATGAGGTTGCAGCTGAAATAAGAGCTAACCAGTTTCCTGGTAAAGGGCTTGGGAGACAGTAACAGGGACTGGGGCGGGGGCCATGGCTGCTCATGGAAGTAAGCTTAAATCTATGTATCTTGGCCTGTAGGTAAGGTTGGGACTGGAAATGGAAACAAGGTTTCTGTTAGTGAAAGGAAACCAGTTAAGGGTACTAAAGAGCACAGATATTTATGCAAAGATATGAGGATATAAAAAGGCACATTATAGGGAAATATTTGCTGGGTAAGTTGTGCAGTATTGGAAACTGGGTGGGGGACACAAGGTTGACACCAGGCATTGCAGATACAGCGCATTGAAGACATGTACTTTTGAATTAAATTAGCCAGATATGTTCTCTGTGTTTTATATTCAAGTAAAGCTCCCATTACACAAAGTCAGACACTCTCTTGAACAACACTAACACTCTACAGTGAAACTCTGGCTATGATATAAATCAAGTGGACCACCTGTGAAGCATTGATTAAAACTACATCGTATTCATCATATCCAGCAGAGGCAGAAGAAACCTCATGACCACGTATCAAAATTTCAATTAAAAGGGCTGACACTGACCCTGTGCATTGGTCTAACCTCTCCTAGCGACACCCTGGGAATTGTCCCAGTAACACAGTGAAAGGTGAATTCCTCCCACACTGTCCTACCCACATGAATCTGTTCATGCTCGACTCCTCATCCACTTCGCTCCTCCCTTGAGAGCTCTAAAACAAGAGACTACACAGCCCTGGTTATTTAGAGGTCAAAAGAATGAGAGATTGAGCAAAAGAGGGGAAGGGAAATGAAAACGTGGGGGGGGGGGACTTTACTCTCTCTCTCTCTCTCTCCGGTGTGCTTCTGCTTCCTTCTGTTTCGAGCGGGTCTTTTCTGCGATGCTATACGGTGTTAAGTCCACGAGGGGTTTTGAAACCCCCTCTTCTGCCGTCAGACAGATGCTTTCTTTTCTCTTTATTTTCCCCTTCATCACATCCCTCTGTTTCTCTGTTTCCTCTCCAATCATCTTGTCTCCTGAGCTGCCGTGAGATGTTGCTGAAAATGTAACAACAAAGGAAGCAAAGAAAAATGATAAGGGAGGGGAAACAAGGTCATTTGCAGTTTACCTCTCGGAGGAGACAGGAGAAGGGGAAAGAAAGAAGAGGATGAAGAGGGAAAGGAGATCAGGGAAGAAAAAGAAGAGAAGGGGTAAAGAAGAGGAGAGGATCAATAATCCCCAAAAAAAATCTGAACACCCGTATCCTGACAGCCCAGAAGTTAAGATCTCAGACTTTTGGACATATCTAAATTTGATTTGCAGCAAATGTAAATCAGTCACATCCCTCATAATCACTCTTTTATGCTACATTAACAAAATATAATAGTAACTACCATTTCTGCATTTTGTTTCTCATTAAAATAATATTAATGTCCTCTAAGGGAGATTTACAGACTTCCTTCTTTTCCCCTCATGCAAACCACCCCCACCGTCAAGCCCTCACTTCCCCTCCTTTTCCTACAAGCCAGTCTCTCCAGGGGGTCCTGGGGGACCCTCAGCATTTTGACAGGCCTCTGATCTGGCAGGAAAAGACTCAATCTTTGTAACAACACCCACTCCACCGCCTCAAATGCATCTTTTTTCTTCCCATTTTTTCTTCCTTTTTTCCTGTCTCTGTTGGAGATGTCATCTCACTTTTGTTGGCTCACTGTGCTGTTTTTGACATTGTTGCTTGACGGAAGCTTGACGATCTATTGAAGCTTCTTTTGATTGTATTTTGCTTCTTTAAATCAAAATAAATCATATCAGCATGAAAAGAGAATAATTGTAGTGTACCAGTGCAACAACGTGCATCCCATCTCCGGCTTCACAGATGATCATCAGTGAAAAATTTAGGAAAGAAAACACTTTTACCAAAGGCTACTTTAAAGAAAATATAACAAGATTCCAAATATATGCAAAACTTTTTTCGTTTTTTCACCCGCCTTATGGAATTACACGTTCCTTAGTCCCTGAAGGTATCCTAACCCAAGGTAATATTTCCCAGATTTTCACACACACAAACACACACAGTGGCTCCAAATCTCCCTGCCAATCTAAATCGGTCAGGCGGAGGTGGACTTCCTGGTACTCTTGCGAATTTATTTACAAAGCTATGAATAGTATTCCCTCAGGGGAGAACTACGCTTTTTTCTGTCCTGTCCTGTCCTGCCTTCTTCTCAAGCCTCTATTCCCCTGTGTATATGCATGTGTGTTTGTGCTTCTCTTGACGCAGGTGCCTTTGTCTAATCTGCAAGACAGGTGCAGCGTGTCCTTATAAAAACCAGAGTCTCTTCTCAACCCAGTTTTGAATGCCGCTCACAAACTCACAAAGCAATAAACACACAAAGTGATCTAGCCATCCTTTTATTTGGGTATTGTTTGATTGATCATTGTGTTTTGAGTTCCAGTTTGACCTAATGTGCTTTGACCTAGTTTTCCATTTCCTTCCTCGATGTGATCAGGTTTCCCAACAAGAGAATCAACCACATATGTGTAAAACGCGGCATCAGCGGTGACATCAGAGATAAGAC